>NC_056725.1:922812100-922937100 GCF_019279795.1 Protopterus annectens | reverse complement strand
TTTGGGTTCTTAATTTATTATGTCTGTAAAGCAGTTTGGGTACAAAGGGAGTTTAGGAAACCATGTTGTTGGTCAAATAATAACCTATAACTATTTATATGTTTTAATAATTGCTGGTAAATTAATGTTTTCAAATGTTTTAGAAATTAGGCAGAGATATGACTTTAGGTAGGGAATAACGGTTGCATGTTTGAGTCCAGGAAGAATTAACACCAGAGGTTAGTGAGAGATGCTGCAGATGAGAGGTACATTTTACAGAACTAATCATAGGTACAGTCAAAGCATATATGTCCTTAAACTATGAACCCATCTGTGTCATTCTGGGCATAACCTTAACTATTTGATCTTTAGTATAAAGCTCTGCATCTACATATTTAACTTGCATATATTCAGCTGCACCTGCAAGTACAAATATACTTCAGATACAGGTAGATAAGTTGAAGTCAAAGTGACATTGTCAATTGGTACTATGACAATATCCAATGTGTGACTGTCCTGTACTCTGCTAGGCATAACTGTCAAAAGAAAGAATGGCATATTAATCTGGCAGCCTAATTTAGTTACAGATTCAAAGACTGCAGTTTCTTATAGAATAAACAGCCCATGTAATAGTTTCTATGTTGTATGCACATACATAAAGATGTATTCACTACTAGTGACAGTACCCAGTCATCTGCTGAGTATTCAGCTTATGAGCATGTCTGACTGTAATGACCTATTTCTCTGGCCCTATTTTGGGCCTTCTCTTTAATGTCACTGATATATGAGTGACACTTGTTCACATATCATGATACGTCACTGCTTGACATTAGCTGTAAGTAATCATTTCAGTTATATATGTTGCTACTTCTGCTTGTCAAAAGAGGGATATATATATATATATATATATATATATACACACACACACACACACACACACACACACACACACACACACACACACACACACACACATGCATAGATACTGAGATGAGGGATGATTATACCACTCTTGCACAAAAATATGCCTTTGCCATTATTTTCATAACACTGTCCTGTCTCACAGTATGTATATTACAGCAACCATAATATATGCATGTCAGTAGCCTTATCCATTAATTGGTATAAGCTTCATTACCTTCACCAGCAAATACAGTATAATATAATCTGAATTGTACTCCTCACATGCCTCCCTATTTCTCAAGGATTTCATACAATGCTGAGCAATCTGCATGTTCATATTAAAACTGCCACTACAAAGTGATATGACATCTCTTTTTGGTAAGAGTGATAATTTTAATGGGTGCATTTCTCCCTTAACCATTGGCAAGGCCAGATGCAGCTGTACAGGTGGGCTCACATGCATTCACAACCCCAAACAGTGCAATAACATTTATATTTGCTTTACCAAAGTAGAGCATTATGGTTATATGCACACATATACAATGAGTTACACAGCATGCATGCTATACATGTACAACAACCTACTTCAGGTAGAACTTTCAAAGTATCCTTATTTTGTCTGTATAGTTGTAGAGGAAAGGCTATAATACAGTCTGCAGTGTGGAGAAGGAAAGTAGGAATGGAACCTGAGACCAGGCTCTGCCCTACATATTATTGCTCAATATGACAGGCTTTATGGGCAAGTAGTGTTTAGCCTCCAAGGTCATCTTCTAGCAGACAAGTCTTTTACTTAGTTTTCACGATGATGTGAGCACAGCACACACACAGATGTTTTGACCTTTCATGCGGACATCCAGAATAACAGCATCATGGCCAGAGAAGGATACAGCTTCTTGCACCACTGCCCCTGATAGGTAGCACTGGATGTGTATGCAGAACTTAGGCTATCCACTTATTCCTGATTTACTGTTGTTTATGCTGCTATATACTGTCTCTAATGCAAGCTGACAGAACCACTAGCATAAATCTGCTCTGACTTTATAGACAAGGAGATTTAGGAGGATCTAACAACTATAATGCATAAAAAGGACTAGAAACATAAGCCATGCACTGAGACACTTACCTGTCATGCTTACTGAATAATATTGCCTTCATACCATAAACTCAGCATTCAAGGCAGAGTGTTCACCTTCTTGTTGCTTTTGGTTATGTAAGTATATTTTTGCAGTCCTATGAAATGGTTGGACACCAGTGTCATCCACAGTGTCAGCTATGCTATAGTGCAATATGGACTGCTGTTATGATGTCGCTTTACATATCTCTACAACATGATGACGCATTCTTCAACATTGTCAGAGTATAATTATTTGGGTATGTACTGTTAACATTTCACATGTCCACTAAGGATGCACATGAAACCATTGACTTTGCTTGAGGTTTTTTACATTTCTTTGTTTTTATATCAAAAAATCACTATCCTGATCTAACAGGTAACTCAAAATGTATGATATATGGCATAAGAAGGGTGATGTCATAAAATGAGGCTGAAGAAATGATGAAGATACATTAAGTGACATTCATATCTTCACTGTAGCTCACATAAGGCAGATGAAACAGCTGTCAGCACCTCTGACCATTCCCTGGAAAATGAGGGTAGAATGAGCATCCCGTAGGGCACATTCACTCAGAGGTGGAGGTCACAGACCTGGATAAAAGCACACAATGTCAATGTGTGTATGTTGGAATCTCGTGGTTATGGCTCTAGAGTGCACAAGGTAGATCCAAAGAGCAAGCCGAACATCAGGTTAATAGTGACTCAAAGGGAGCAACTCTTCAAGTTTGGATATACATCATTTGCATATTGCCGCTCTTTCCATGCAGGATTTATGGATTTATTTATTTTGATTACTTTGTCATTATCATTTTGCATATTTTTCATGCTCACATAGTTGCTTACATTATTTTTGTTGTGGCATACCATTGCTAAAAGTTGTTTTATTGCTGTTGTGAAGGCTGTATATATATATCTATCTATCTATCTATATATATATATATATATATATATATATATATATATATATATATATATATATATATATGTAGTGGGTCTGTGCAAGTTTATCTTGGGTAGCCACTGTTCCTGCAGCATTTCTGTATCCAGATGCAGTTGTATTAAATCATGGAACATAGGTCAAGTTACTGATTATCTCATATGCCTATTCCTATAAACAGATTTTCTACTGAAGCTACATATGTGTGGGGGGGCTGCATTAGCTCTTTGTTTTCCCAGTTTGCATTTATCCTAGACTGGCCAGTATCTGATGATTTCTGGAAAACAATGGTGTTGTGGCACCATGCCTTTAATTTGGCTACTTAGTGTGGCACTTGCAGTTATCTTATGTAGCAGATACTCTTTGTAGTTGCACTGATAGTTGTACTACTGCCCTTCTTTGTCTGTCCCTATTATCTATATCACTGTGCTTTACTATAATGTATTGATTTATGCCTTTATCATTTATAAATCTAGCAGACTCTTGGCAGAACTTGCATCAGCAACTGGCTGTATGCACATTCCTGAGAAGGAGTGCACTGGTTCAATGATCCTTTGTGTGAAATCCTGAATTTACACAGTTGGGCAAGCTTCCATGAT
Organism: Protopterus annectens; assembly: GCF_019279795.1. NCBI lineage: Eukaryota > Metazoa > Chordata > Ceratodontiformes > Protopteridae > Protopterus > Protopterus annectens. The sequence goes on along the minus strand of NC_056725.1, from coordinate 922,933,568 downwards.
GGGGGTCATGGCAGTGGGGAGGGGTAATCTTTTCACATTGGTGAATCCATTTTAAAGCTGCCCAATTACTAGGCTAATGATCTTGGGGGGGGGGGGTTAAGCCCAACCATGCTTTCAAAGGGTGAGATTTACACCCTGTGCATTGTGGAAGGTAAACAGTTTAACCATTATGCCAATCCCCTACCCCCCAATCCCCCCAAAGTTATTTTACCCTAATAGGTTCATAGGTAAGTACTAGGCTAGCTGCACTTGTGGATCATGTTTTGTAAGCCTAGCCAATTCCTCCTTAGTGAAAATCAAACCTCGTATCTTTTGTTTGTTAATGCAAACAACTTAACCATTATACTAGCCCATAATATATCAGGGTTATGACTGTATGGTCCCCCAATATTCCTTTTTATTTTCATATTGATTCCAGTTTCAATCAGTTCTATTTATGCAAAACAACATTCAGTCAAAGAGTTTCAGAATACTGGACCTGATTTATTTCCTATCTTTGCACTTGTTTCTGCGCTTACACGTTTATATGGATACTTTAGTAACAGAGCTATGTGCAGTGCGTAGAGTTGTTTTTTTGAACGACTTCACACTAACCTGTATTCTATCCACCTACATATTGCACTTCCAGGACTCCTGACAGCCTTTTTTCAGATTACACTGCATTCTATGCCTGTATGATATATGTGCTACTTTTTGCTTTGCACAGCTATACTGACTTTGGCTCTTATTTCAGAGCACTGCACTTAATATAAACTTGCACCTATGCAGATACTTTATGATTATGTTTCCTTACCACAGTACTGTTTTTCTGAATTCAGTCTCCGCTTTTATGAACTGCTTTTATATTTATGACTTCTGCTACAACACAGGTCATGAATCTGCAACAAATGCACAGTTTTCAAAACAAAAGTCTTTAAAGGCCTCATGAAAGGATTGTAAAGTGTTACTTGAAATGGTATTTAACAGCTGGCAATTCAGTAACTAATTGTGTGGTCGATTATAACTAATTACAGTTATTATTTGGCTTCTCTGAATATTTGTCTTTTTCATTTTTTATGTCAGTAATTGAAATGATGCATAATGCATGTCTCCAAGGACGAGTGCAAAAGGATTACTGACAGATCTGAACTTTCAACTAAGCTCTGCCCTGTGGAAACAGTCAATATTTTTTTTAATGATACAGCCTTGATGATTACTGTAAATGGTATCCACATTTGTGAAATGGGCACTCTTTAAAATAATTACTGTCCACCTATAACTGAGAATTTTCCCCGATGTGCCATCTCAGCCACAACTTCTGCCAGGGAATTTTTAATACACACAGAAGGAAAAGAATTACCTGTCATGCCTATTTCTGGACTGTTGAGTAGTTATAACAGTTCACGTGAGGAACACAAATTTTACATTAGCAGAATGCAGAATTGTTTTCATCTGGATAATGTCAAAGCTCAGCAACATGTTTGCAAACCTTGAACTGAATGAATCTACCACTTATTCCTACTACTGCCTAGTGTCTATATTCTGCTTCCCTAAAGTGTATCAGATTTGAACTCCTAACTATTGAAATGAACTTTCATTAGTGCAGCTGTAGTGAAATTTGAAAACTTCATGGTATATTTGAAAAACAGTTGCATGTCACAGCACTTCTGCAGTAAAAGGTTAACATTTCAAATCGATCTACTATGTACACCATTTTATACATTTTCTGAAAATTTGGAGGTACAAGAATTGACAAGTGCACCTGCTGTTGATAAAGGGCATGTTCTGTGACTTTGATGCAGTTTTACCTAACTGGCTTATTGCGAGTAGTGAAAATCCTTCAGTTTTCTACTCATCTCTCAAGACTCAATACACATTTATCTAGTTTTCTGAGAGGGTGAGAGTCAGAGAGGCTCTTTGTATGATGTACCAAGCCTTGAAAAGAGGGCATTTAATTTGCTGTACAGCCAGATATGTGTTTTGGCAAAGGAATCCAACATTCCTCAGGTTCCTTTCAGTGTATTGGGCTGTACAATGAATAGTACACTGAGCTTCACAGCACACTGCTTAGTTCAACAGTGCATGAGTCTGTCCAAAGGCAGTGCAGCGAGAAGCAGTGTCAGAGTGGATGTACATCACGGTTCCTTATCTCAAAAGTCGGTGCTAGCACTCAAAGAGGGGGGCTGTGTGTAGAAAAGTGCACTGAGCTTGATACAACGCACTAACTGGTAGTATTTGAAAAGGACAGAATATATGCATACAGTGCACAGTGTCAGAAACTCTGCATGCCATATGTTAGCAGGTGTTGCAAGCCATTAACCCCTGAAAGGTGTATTGATGTGTGGAGAACATACCTCTTTATCAAGAATATGGCATGGATTTACAGGACAGTCATTAAACTGCTTCATCCTGTACTCTAAGGTTAGATTGCTGCCACTTCCAAATGGCATTTATGGGTCTGAACTATTCTCTAAACAATAGAGTTCTACTAGTAATCCTTGATAATAGGCAGCTGTACCTTGTGAAACAGCTAGATTCATCTGACATGAATAAAAGAAAGGCTGAGGATACTCAGCAAAGCACCAGGATGACACCCTGCTGTTAATACAGAGGAATGTGTCATGTGACTATAGAGAGGCACACATCTAGTAGCACAGGACACACTATGTTATGGGTAAGGGTTACTCAAGAGTTCCATACAGAGCATGGCTACTCAAAATTGAAATTATTTTTGCTAGCAACAGTAAGCAGAAATGGATACTGATATTCAGAATATACTGAATGGTACTACGTTACCCTTTCCTATATTTGTTTGTTCATTGTACCTTGCTTCATACTTTATGAGTGTCATCACTTGCTCACAGAGCTCTGCCATGTTATAGGTCTTTACTGATACCAGTACAGGTGAGCTGTATGCAGTGGGAGTAGTCATGATAATACACACTGCTATGGTAAGAGCTGCACCAATGTGCAGGCAATAGTACGTACAAAGGCCGACCAGTTTTCTTCTGCATGTTTTTATACTGCAGTGCTTTGTGTGTGTGTGTGTGTGTGTGTGTGTGTGTGTGTGTGTGTGTGTGTGTGTGTGTGTGTGTGTGTGTGTGTGTGTGAGGGTGCTTGCGCATGTGCGGGGGGACATCTGTGCATGTAAGTCTGTCGGTGTGTGTGTATGTGTGTGTGTGTGTGTGTGTGTGTGTGTGTGTGTGTGTGTGTGTGTGTGTGTGTGTGTGTGTGTGTGTGTGTGTGTGTGTGTGTGTGTGTGTGTGTGTGTGTGTGTGTGTGTGTGTGTGTGTGTGTGTGTGTGTGTGTGTGTGTGTGTGTGTGTGTGTGTGTGTGTGTGTGAGATGGAGAGCTGGCTAGTAGACCACAGGCTAGGCTTACATAGCAGCACAGGCGATAGCCTCCCTACTGTTACTATGTCTCTAGCTGTATAGTAACACTCATCTACGTTATGCATTCTGGGTGACTCTGAACTGTTAACAGTCATATTCATGCTGCATAACTTCCCTTCATGCCTTTCATGCACGCATGCTTCCTGGTATGCACCACTATATCACTTCTGCAACCCTAATATACACTTATCTTTAAAATGCGACTTGTCCTTTTCTCTCCTTTTTCTGTGCACTAGCCTTACACAACATGTCTCTGAATTCATATTATAAGCTTTAATGGAAGACAGACAAAATATAGAAATGCCTCAGAAACTGTGTAAGATATGACATCATAATGTTACACATGCATACAAATGTTTCAAGCACGGGCATTAAAGCCCTTCTAGCTTGCCAATATGCCAAAACACTTGTTCCCCTAATAAGTGTCCAGGCTGTTCTTAAAAATATCTCTACTAGTGCTTGCTTTAATGTAATTTGGTAGTCTGTTCCAAGCATCAGCTACTCTGTCAGAGAACCAGTTAGTACACTTCTCATTTCTATAGAATCTTCTGCATAGGTTATCTGATGACTCTCTAGTACTTTTTGATAACCCAAACATTCCCAGAGGTAGTTGTTCCTAAATGCCTTATATACTTGAATAAGATCTCCTCTTAAATATCTATAATAGACACTGTACAAGTTCAGATATTTTAGTCTTTCATAATAACTTAGATTTTCACATCCATGGATGCCCTTAGTATATTTCCACTGTACTCTTTCCAGTTTACTCATGCTTGTTTTCCTATAGGGTTTCCATATTGTTATTCCATACTCAAGTTTAGGACTAATGTAACTAACAAACAATGACTTCATTATGTTTGATTTCCTAGACTTTATAAATCTTTTTATACAACCTATAGTTCTATAACTATCATTAGCCAATTGGTTGATATGATTAGAAAAACTCATAGCTGAATCTACCCATATACCCAGGTCCTTAAATGAGTTTACAGTTTCACTCACTGTGTGCTGTATTAAATATTCACCTTTCAGTTTATGTCTCCCAAATCTCATACGCTTAGTTTTTGATGTATTTATCAACATATTATTCTCCTGTGCCCAAATGGTCAATTTAGTCAAATTATTTTACAGACATGCCTTATCTGTAACCCTTGTAATCACTTTACCCAATTTCAGGTCGTCAGCATATAGACTATAGAATACCTCAGATGAAAAAGTAAGGTCTAAAAGATACAATCTAAACAAGTAAGGGCCTAGTACAGAGTCTTGTGGGGCACCTTGACTGTAACCAAGTATTTCACCTGTCCACTTGGTGTGTGACACTTGCCATGTCCTATTTGTAAGCCATGCAGCTATCCATCTTATAAACAGTAGAGCAATACCTAGTTGTACTAATTTATTGATCTTCATAAAATCAGTAGATATGAAAACTAAACAGCCATGTGTTTCATCTAAGGCAGATTTTAGTGCTATACTAGTGATTTGTATAGTTAATTAATTCATTAATGAATTAGTTATTATTTATTTATTTACTTCTGAAATAATTTTCTCAAAAATGACTTGGAAATGTATAAAAAAACACACTGTGAAGTTCAGGTCTGAAAATTAATTTTTGAGTTGCTATAGACAATATAACATTCACTTTTAGGACTTCAGAAGCCCACCATTCCAGGACTGAAATTTCAGCAAAATAGAACACTAAAATGAAAGCAGTGAATGTAGAAAATTACATCAACATACAAACCCTACTATAAATGGCAGGAATGCTTCAGAGACCACTACACAAGCACTCATTTATTGCAGAACCAAAATGATCCAAAAACAGTTTAGCTCTTTCATCTCTATGTGCATGACACTTCATCAGAACTAAAAAAGATACACATGCTAATAAACTTAATGTACCTTGGGCTGGATTCCATAACGTTCACAGTTTACGGACAGCACAAGACACTGAAGAAAGACTTTAGTGCACCTGGTGTGGACGTGATTCCAGAACTCACTCTGAAGGTAGACTGAATACTTAAACATTCAGTATAGGATAATTAAGGATTCCTTGCACACCTGTCTGATTCCAAAACACATTATGAAAATTCTTGGTGCATACTATCTGGACACCAAGGAATTCAAGTGAATACTAAGGATTATAGTAAAATCCATAGCAAAATGTCAATAAAATATATAAAAATGCAACCTGCTGTTAATATACTGCAACAGGCTGCAGTGATACAAGCCATAAATGAGGATGTGGCTTTTTGTCCTAGAAGGCAGCCACCAAGAGTCAGAGCAAAGCTGCAATTAAACCAGTTGTCAGATTAGCAAATAATGACAGATACTGTCTAGACAGAAAACTGATGCAGGCTGCTTGCAAGGAGTGCCCCATGCATGTCTGTGAACACCCTGCGAGGAAACCCCATCCCCCTTGAAACCAAAGTGTGTCTCAGCTTGGGTGTACTTGCATCTGGGACATTCCAGAGGTGAACGGGGGATGCTGTGGGAGTATCACAGACAGCTGCCAGTTGTATCCTTGCAAAATTCCTGCAAGCAATGTGCAGGAAGGTGGATCTTTCCATCCACCCCCATGGAGTGGGGAACTGTAATGCACCAGTTCTATAACACAGCAAACTTCCCACATGTACTTTGTGCAATAGTTTGCACACACATACCTGTCAAGACATCCATACATCCAGAAGCAGACTGATACATAAGCAGAAAGGGATGGCCATCCATCAACTGCCAAATTGTGTGTGTAGCAGATGGTAGCATAACAAACATTATGGCAACACACCCTGGAAGCGTTCATGATGCTGCCATTTGGAGGGAACGTGGACTGAAGGCTGCATTCCAGCAAGGTGATTTACCTGAGGAATTGATACTGGGTAAGTACAGTAGCACAGCTATGATGTAATCCAAGAATACACCTCACAATAATAATCATTATGGACAAAACTGCTTTTATTCCTCAGAACAGGTGACTGTGATTATCCACTTGAGCAATTGTTAATGACCCCATACTATGAACCATCAAACCCTGCACAAGAAACCTTCAACAGAGGATATGCAACAACCAGAAACACCACAGAGTATGTGTTTGATGTACTGAAAACTAGGTTCAGATGTCTGGACACATCTGGGGGTGCACTGCAATATACACCTGAGAAAGCAGCATAGATGATAACAGTGTGTATCATGCTGCCCAATATGCTAACTAGAGCACATGGTGGTCTTCCAGCTACAAGAACCGCAAATGTCCAAAGAGGACTTCCCACAGATATCAGAGGAGGAGCAAAAGGACAAAGGGGACAAACATTAGAGGCAAAGGCAACATAGGGTGTGACCACAAGTGCAGGCTCAGGCAACACGGCAGTGTCTGACCCAAATATCTGTGTCATGACAAGTCACATGTACATGAGTACACAGACTGAACATTGATGTTCAAGTGTTGATTCACCACAGCAACACAGATTGCAACTAATGACAAGTACCGTCTAGATGTACACACTGAGCATCACACATAACATAATAATAACATATTCCAACATGAACATATGCAAATGTGTCAAAACAGGGATCATCAGCTCAGGGCACAATGGACACAGGGTATGTATACACACTCCGATTGTTGTATCACTGTATGGTGAACAATAAAGGACACACATCAGTGCTACACATACATATCTGTACAGTACAATAAAATGAAAAAAAGAGAAACCACGCAGTACATAATGCAGACATTTTAATTTCAGAAAACACATATCACAGTACAGTGGTACTGCAATAATGTGAGCCACCTATGTGTACTACACTTTTGGACACACTCTAGGATGACCTCACTGACATCTCACAGCACAGTCCACTGTGCCCCGACCACAGACACCTCTTTCCCTGGTTGCTCCACAAGGCGATGGATGGCGCTGTAATAGCATGTTGAAATGAAGCAGCATGACTGTGAAATGAAGGCTTTGTGATTGGCGGGATCACAGCAGATGGGCCAGTAGTTGAACAGTGTTCACATTGGACCACAGACAGTGATTTACATTGACCATTGTGAATCACAGACAGTGATTTTCAATAGCCAACAGTGGTTTTGCAAACAGGTGGCCTGCCTCTTACAAGTTGCAATCTGCTGAGCACAGTCAGGGAACACAGAATCCTGCTGGTGGTATGACATGTTGCAGTACCCTAGAGGCCAGGATTTCCACTGACCATGCCACAACTAGCAGACTCTCATTCTGAGCAGCCAATGCAGCCATAATCTCTCCCTGCCTGAGCTCCTGTCTTTCATGCATGACATATAGCTGGTGTGGCACATGATCTATGGCATAAGCAAGTGCACAGATGTCTGAATGGTGCTGTTGCTGTGACCACTCATTTGCCTGCAGCAGGAGGTGGATACCCTCTGACACTTGGCCATGCACAACATGTGTTCACCAACATTTACCATGGCATCCTGTTCCTGGTTGTTGTGTGGAACTACCAGCAGCAGTTCTCTCAACTACAGTGTGGTGGTCAATGGCCTCACCCTGTTTAACATCCACTATGGCAGCATCCTTAGAATGCTTAGCCATGTAGACCTCCACATCTGAGGCTACATCTGCTGTAACATTACTATCAACCTCATGGGTGGAATCTCCAAACAACTCAAAGTCCTCTGTGTCAGGGGGCCATACTACCATGCTGAGACACATCTTGAACCACATCATGATCGTTGAATAGACTGCTGTATAATACAGAAGGTTGATATGCTACAAGGTACAAAGACACAGATCAAGTCAATGTGCCTACATCACATTATGGATATCATCAGACATATGGCATAATGACTTCACTTGTGCTCTACTTATGTATGTTTTACATAAACTACATAAAATAAGTATGTATCTGTTTACATGGCCAACATACATGACATATGTGATGGATAAAAAAAAAATCACACACACACCTGGCAAAGACTCATGGTAAGATGTTGGTGTTGAAGAGGGATGAACTTCAACAATTGCAGTGGAAAAAACATCATTAGTGGTCACATTATTTACACCATTAATCAGGTGAGCACAGTTAAAACATACAGAATGTGTGACATACACATACACTTGTATGTACACTTGGCACTTGAGGTCATTGATGCAGACTGACCTAGAAATTGTATGAAGGACACAGTATTAATGGAGGTCAACTACAAGAATAACAGCAAGGACAGTTATGAAACATAGCTAAAAACATACCACTGATAGACTCCTGCTGTGGAGAGGTTATGGGTTGTACTGTGGATCCTGCAGTGGAAAAGTAAAGAAAAGTCATGTATTTAGCAAAAAATAATACTGACAGCATCACATAAACAACACATGATGGATGTTGCAACTGTACATGATATGGGCATGAACTGACAAATTTTGACAAAAAGATGTTATGACAATTTTGTTGTAACACGTGGCTTACCCCTCCACTGGATGTATCTCTATGGTGCAATGGTAGGAAAACAACAATATAACAGTAAACAGCAGTGCCATGAAATGAGGACGAGGCACTAACAAGGTAGTGATCACAGTAACAGTACACAGAGATCCCTGGTTTAGTCCCGAAGTAGATGGACCTGTGAATATTAATGCAAGCAGCATTACAAATGTTGTTTGGACTGCTCTGTCTGTTGCTCACTTGTATCAATAAATGTCATTAGACTTATGTTCATCATCCTCACCTGTGAGGATGTGTATGCATGGCCCAACTCTGCTGCTATAAATCAAAAACAGCAATATATGAATATGCATGCTACAGCATATGCAGTGATTGTCACAATACACAGGCCTGTAATGGAAATAAAGACATACATATTTGTCCTGGAACTCCAGCTTCAATTCCACCACTAAGGATGTGTTGCTTGCCTCTTGATGTATGCAGTGAGACCAGAAATACTGTGATGTCAATTGGGGGGGGTTAGTGGTGGTCCACCACTGGTGGCATCCCTCAGTCTGTTATAACGTGACACTGTTTTCGCTGCATGAAAGATTATGTCCAGTAGTGTCATCTACATGCCTCACAGGATCGGTTGTGGCTTCCAACTTTATATTGATCATATTGATGAGATCCATCTAGATTTTGTTTCTACAAACAGTATCACCTGAATGGCCCAGGAGTCTCCTTCCGTGTTGGTGGACAGCATCAAATATGATGTCATTTTTCTGTGGGGAGAAGTTGTTACCCCCAAGTCAGTTGTCCCCCTGAAAGACGGTGATACTCACATGATTGTATTCATGTTTGAGTTCATTTATGCATTTCATTCTGTGAACAGCATATGTCAACAAAAACATTATGCATTCTGATCCAACAACAATGTACGTATAACACTGTGTCTGATAAATAACCAATTTGACATATTACTAGTAACAACAATGTCTTCATACATAACATTGGCAAAAATCAACATAACATCTTCCCAGTCTGTGAGTGGGATTTGAACCTTAGACAATATATATATATATATATATATATATGTATGTATGTCATGGAGGTTCAAAGACAACAGCATCAGACCATCTGAGTCTGCATGCATGTCACATTCAAATACTACAAAAAATAACAATTTGAAAAACTTACATGGGCAAAACTCAGGATCCTTAGCCAGACCACAGAAGTATAGATCCTTAGTGTATTGAGACAGTATTTTTACCAGTTTTATTAGGAGATATAAATTAAGAAATGTCTGTCATATCAACATCACATACTAAACATGGATAGGGTCAGAATCTGTAGCTTTCTGTACTTACACAACAGAGTGCAAGGAATTACCAGTAAGAATTACAGATGATCTGTAAATTAACCTTCATATATTGTTAATATTGCAATGGAAGTCTGTCTATACAACTGCATATGGGACTGAAATAAACTATTTAGAAGAACAACACCTGTGTGCATGAAGTTCAAGACAACATCTCTCTACTAACTTTTAACTGTTGCTAAAGACATTTTGAGTAAATATTAATTTAAACATGTACCTTTTGAAATAACTAACTTTAAGAAATTTACTAATCCCCAAACAGAAATGCTAACAATTGCCAATGTACCTCTCCCTCCTGAATCACAGAATCAAAGCGACCCTTGTGTGCACCCACCTTTAAGTACAATAATAAATGGGGTTCATTAAAATTCCAGATTTTGGAATCCCTTTTGTGCACATCTGCATAAATTGTTTTAATGCACAGAAACACCCAGCTGTACTGTGTAAACACCCAATAGTTATAGATAAATGGTACCATGTGGGGCATGTGCCTGTCATCTTCCAATGATCTGATAACATGACATCAGTGCCACTTTCAAATACTGATTTTGATACATTTACTGATCAGACCATTGCTAACTGCAAACTGAGTGGTACCTCAGTGAGCATTTCTCTGTTGTTGTATTTTCCAGACTTCTTTAACTTGAGGATCATGATGGCTACTTCGAGTACGCTGAGATGTGCTGTGCACCCAATTGGACCAACAAAGAGATGACCCAGTTGTTGACTGTGTATGCTGGATTGAAGCAGAGGATGTCAGCCAGACCCAAGAATTTCACCATGATCGAAGTGTGGAACTGGATCACAAGGGAGCACTGACAGAGGACAGGGGTCTACCACACTGGAGTGCAGGTTTGTCATTGCTATGATTATCTGCACTGGAAGGAAGTGAAGTAGCACTGAAGGAGGGTCGCCAAGTGTGGAGGCAGCCTGTAGATCCCTACAGTAAGTATCAATATTCTTCATCTACCTGAGCAGTGCTATGGATTTTACAGATATTTTTTCTGTTCCATATGTATCAGGTAGATACTTTTATAATCATATATTCGTTGCTGTCACGGTTATCTCATGGTGTAATTAAATAATCTTGGTAAATACTGCCCTATTAACTATGGGATCAATTCCCATGTTGTTAATTTATTTAATAATGTTCATAATATCCATATGTATGTCTTCTTTAAATGTACATATGTTTTACAAGATCTAACTACATAATTTCACATAGCCACTTCCTCGTACATCACAGATGGCTACAGTGCCTAGGCTGTGGACAGACCTCTCACTCGTACAGAATTCCTCAGTAAATACCAGCTTTGAGGGCAAAATATCGGGGTATCACGAATTCCTGAGTGGCCCCTTTCATTTCTGAATCTCCCAGGGTTTTTTTTGACTGTTCAGCGTGTGCGATGACGTCAGCATAAGGCAGAGAGACAGCCTGTCAGAATTCATCTGCCAAGCCAATGCCATTAATTTAACTTTACTGGTCCACGGGATATTTTATTCTGGCAGTACATACAGCACTTTCTTCCCCCAGTTCCTCAGATCCTCTAGGTAAGGCAAAAAAAAAAAGACTGTTACTTAATTCTTAGTTATTTCTCACTGCATTGAAGTCTGACATGTGTGATTTATTATGCTGTTAATTCACGTGAAATGTACTGCAAACTGCATTGATTGATTTCTTCTATGTATGGTAACAGTTCGAGCTAGTTCCATTATGTACAAAAGAAAGTGGAGTTCCTGTGCTCAAGACTGCTAGTTATTTCCTTGCATTGCGATTTATTAGTGTACTAGCTAGTTCCTTCCTGGGCTTAAGACTGATGTTATTATTTTAATGTTATGTATGAGAGAAAGTGGAGTTCCTGGACTTGAGACTGCCAGTTAATTCCTTGCATTGCAGTGTGATTTATTATGCTGTTACTTAAAGTGTACTAGCTAGTTCCATTATTTGAATGTTATGTACGAGATTCGAGAGAAAGTGGAGCTTCTGGGCTCGAGACTGCTGTTATTATTTGAATGTTATGTACAACAGAAAGTGGAGTTCCTGGACTTAAGACTGCTAGTTAGGTCCTTGCATTACAGCATGATTTATTAGTGTACAAGTGCCTTGCTTTGCAATTTATTTCACTGATTGTGATTTTTATATATGTGCACGCTAATTCCTTGCATTGCTGTTTCTTATATGTTCAAGCTTTTAGGGCTTGTGCAAGTGTACCGCTGTTATTATTTGAATGTAAGGGCTTGTTGCACTTATTGTGTTTGTATGTATGCGCTAGTTCATTGCATTGCTGTTTCTTATATGTAAGAGCTTTTTAGGGCTCATGCAAGTGTACTGCTGTTATTTGAATGTAAGGGCTCGGTGTGTGTGTATGTGTGTGTGTGTGTGTGTGTGTGTGTGTGTGTGTGTGTGTGTGTGTGTGTGTGTGTGTGTGTGTGTGTGTGTGTGTGTATGCCTGTCCGTACAATGTGTGACATCCTGAGCTATGCTCAGTTGTGTCATTTATATCATGCAACACTAGTAGTGCTTAACAAGTTATATAAAGTTTTTCGTGTGTGTGATTGTGTGTGTGTGTGTGTGTGTGTGTGTGTGTGTGTGTGTGTGTGTGTGTGTGTGTGTGTGCATGAACTGAATTCACTAAATAATGATAACCATTTAATTTCAGTCTTCCTGTCTTTCAGGAAATGCATGGGCGCACAAAACATTTTATTCTAGCAACTTTATAAGATTATACAAGCAAGCAAAGTTTAAAATGTGTCCCTGGTTTTGGGCCTTTACCCCCCCCCCCCCACAAAAAATGTTGGCTTTTTCCAGATTTCTTGTAATGCATAGTTCTTCAGGGGGAGAGAGGTTTAGTGCTGCTTATGCCGCAACAGCTTGTGTTGTTAGTAGCACAACAGGTACTATACCTGCTTTTGATGCAGAAGGCTGCACATTCTACTCCCGCAGTATGTAGATGGATTGCTGATACCATGAACCTGTTATCAGTTTGCAATCTATTCCGTATTGCAATATTACTAGCTTACCATTTTTTAATGTAACACAGGCAATTTATTCTTCAAGGGCAACAGACACTTTATTTGTAGATAAAACAATGAAATATAAAGCCATTTGCTAGCAGCAACCTCTTCATTAGTTCCAGATCTCGTTAATGTGGAATTGTTTAGATGAGTTTTGCATTTTCTTTGAATGTGGGTTTCAGTGCTGTTTCAATGCATGTGAGTTTCAAGGGCAGAGAAGTTTTAATGCTAAATCTATTTTCATTGTGAGACTGCATTGGTTTGTTTAGCAGACATCTATTAGTGTGTGTGCTATTAAATGTAAAATAAAAGTTTCAAATGAAATCCAAATAATCACTGTAGAAGTAAAGCCGTATGCACATTACAGTGTTTATGGTAAATGGGGCAAAATAGCAAAGTAAAGGGACATTGGAATGGCTGCAGGGGGACACTGGGAGGCTGGGGCCATATTTTAGTTGCCTGTTCTTCAGTTTGCATTTGAAGTGGGTGGGGTCACATAATTATGTACGCAAATTTTATGTTAATCAGCGTACAAATTTGTACCTATTTTTCATGGACCTTTGTCCAGATTTTTGATGTTTCCAGGTTGAGAGGTATGGCCGTGGATGACTGCGTACTTCGTAGTTGCATTATAATCCCACAGTATCACCTACTGCACTATTATATGTTGGAAAAAAAACATGTATATACCTTCATTACATCATTCCTCCTAAACAATTACACATTTATTTAATTTAAAAAGTAATGCCTGTCTGACTGCTTACACATATGTTTTTAATTATGTGTTGATAGCTGTTATTTTTTTAAAACAAAAGGTTCAAAAATTGTTTGCTTTTTCTATATTCATCCAGTTTCTACAGGCGTTCTAATAAACACCAGCATTACCTGATTTCTAAAGTACAATACTTGCTGTATGTTAGCTTTGCCTGTTAAACAACAGGGTTACTGTGTCTAAAGTTTGGTGTGCTGTGGGTTCCAATGCATATAAAGGAAAAATATATATCTGTACCTTTTAACTTCACGCATAGCATTTTTGGAAGTGCCGTATTGCAGTACTTTACATTAATGCTTATATTATGCATGGTAATGACTCACTGTGAGAGTCTTAGAATTTCTACGAATATCGCCATAATACATATTGTTCTGATAACATCAGCCTTCTAATAGCAGGATTTATAGAGCAGTACCCATTTATTTAACAATTATGTGCTGACTGTTAGCTTGTGTTTAAAACAACTGGCTAGCATGTCTAAACTGTGGAATGTTGTGGCTTCCAATCCATATAAAGGAAACATATATCTGTACCTTTTAGCTTCATGCATAGCATTTTTTGGAAGAATCATATTTCAATATTGTATATTGATGTTTATGTTCTACATAGTAACAACTCTCTGAGACAAGTATTTGAATTTCTATGAAGATGGCTGTAATCTTTAATGCTCTGATAACATCAGCTTTCACATAGCAGGGTTTGTAGGGCAGTATCTGCTTTTTTTTTTTTTTTAAGAGTAACAAGTGCTGGTTTGTAGCTCAGATTGTAAGGAAATAAGCCAGTATGTCTACATCGTTCCATGCTGCATGCTCAACCCCATCTTGTGTTACAATATCCATAACATTTATTCATAGAAGCATATTATACTTATTAATATTAATTTATATTTTGAGTGCAGTTGCGAATAAGTCAGTTATTGGTCAAATTGCAACTAACATATACGTAATTCATAACATTCAATTAACATCAGCTATTTAACCATAGGGTTAGTACATCTTATTAAATCCTGTTATATGTATGAACAAAATTTTGGTTAATATAGAGTAGTTTGTAAAAATGCTACAAAGGTCTGTTTTTTCATGAAATATTAATATCAATACTAGAAAAATATCCTCAAATTTTTAGTAACTGGGATGAGCAGACTAACAGTTGAAATGCAGAACTGGGAAGATTTATATATTTTCCTAGTGATGTGCATTTTGCCAAGGAATATCATGGTCCTCACACATACCTTACTGTGTCAGTTATGTACAGCAACATATATAGTTCTGTTCACATGTATGCTACATGACACTGTCACACTACCTGAGGAATGCATGCTCTTCATTACCATCAATGCTTCTGAACACAGTGATAACATGACTGTAATTTTCCATCTGTTTGGCTGCACAAGCACATGTTCCTACTTTGCAATACTAAGCCAAGAGAGTCTATATTTCTACACCGAAAGACCTTTACATCGAACTCCTCTCCATTGATACAAAATCATCAAGAATCATTTCTGTGAATTGTGGAATTTTTCCTAGGGTAAGGAAGTAGTTGGCTAACTCAACAACTTTGCCCTTTTCCCCACTTTAGTGTGATCTTGGAGTTGGTATATATACGCTAGGAAGGGTGTGGGGGCAAAGCCCCCCAGTTGTGTGGGTTTGATTCAGTGTGGTGTGTATTCTGTTGTGGTATGGTGTAATTGTTACATTGCCCTGGGAAAAATTCTGTGATTTGCGGAAGTGAATTTTAATGGTTTCATGTTGATGTAGATGTGTTCGGCATAAAGGTCTTTTGATGTAATAATATAGACCCATGCAAGATCATTATTAGTAGACCATCCCCAATACAGATGATGTCATAAAATAAACTCTTTTCACTGCATGAAAACATGCTTTATTTGTTAAGCTGTTTTAGGTAACAGGTAGTTCTCAAGGTTAGAGTTTGGCTAAAGATTGTGGTTGTAAGCTTGAACTTCATGTCTTACAATTTGTGTTCAAAGATGTTAACGCCTGAATGTAAAAATGTCAACTGTGTATTGTGATTATATAATGTTCTTCATAAAGAAATATCTGCAAACTGTGGTGGATAATGTATATCACTATTATTTGAGGAATACATTATTCATACATTCCATTTTTTAATTTTCGGCAAGGAGGATTGCAGTCGGAGGAGAACCATGTGCAACAAGCTGATGCACAGGCTTGAGGATCAGTGGAGGGAGAGAGGTATGTAGATTATTTTACGTATTTAATGACTGAAATGAATCTTCCCATTTACATGCCTAAATTTTTCACAATAATGTGTATATTAATTAGAATGCAGGAATACCCATCATGCATCAGTAAGGTAAGTGAAATCATCAAATGGTAGCTGTGCTTACATCTGTGAATAACAGTGTTAATATTTCATGTTTCAATGAGCCATTATTTCAGCACACACTTTTAGAAATGTACTCTGCAACCTAAATAACAGTTGGGTTGCTAGATCTGTTACACATTTTTAGGTTGTTGTTTTACATACAAGTCTAAATGTTTTGATTAGTGCTTATGATGTATGGTTTGTATTTATGGCTGCACTTTCTGGTGCTTGATCTGTTTTGTAGCGTCTGCCTGTTCATAGAGTTAGTGGGTGTTTACTGTTTGCAGATTGTTTGGCATACCTTTCAGTTCAGCATTAGTATTGCATCTGCCTCAGACACTTCGGTTGTTTTTGTATAAACACAGTATTAGCCTAGGTTGACTGACACTTGAATATATACCCACTTGATTGCAACAGTTCACTATCAGCAAGCATATTCACAATGCTTTGATTTTTCAGGCTACTGATTGCTAATTGTTTTGGTAAATAATGCAGACAGTTGTACACATACAGTTCTTTTAGTAACAGATATAGTGGATTCTCATATTTCAACATTTGTGTTGATTGAATATATCACATGGCTTTTAGTGTTGTACTCACTATATTGATGTGATTCAGCCAAATAGCATGTTGACCATCTCAGATGTTTGTCATATGGCTTGCCTATTGTCCGCAATATTGTCAGACTACTTTCTCCTCATTTTAACATTGACACTTTCTGGATACTCATACAAATCCTTGAATGCATACAGTACTTCTTCTTCTTCTTTCGGCTTTTCCCGGTTAGGGGTCGCCACAGCGGATCACCTTGTCCACTCATGATTGGCAGTGGAGTTTTATGGTGTCGCGTTGCGAGCCCGGTGACTAGCCTTCCACAGAAGGCACACACACTCACACCTAGGGCCAATTTAGAGTGTCCAATCCACCTGCAGCATGTCTTTGGGATGTGGGAGGAAACCGGAGCACCCACTGGAAACCCACACGACCACAGGGAGGACATGCAGACTCCACACAGAAGGCACCCCAGCCGAGGATTGAACCAGAGAACCTCTTGCTGTGAAGCAGCAATGCTAACCACTGCACAACTGTGGCCGCCCTGAATGCATACAGTACAATCTGTTGATTTGAGAATTTATATATTTTTACAAAGCTAACGACCCGTGTGTGTGTGTGTGTGTGTGTGTGTGTGTGTGTGTGTGTGTGTGTGTCTAAGCATATGGAATTGTTCAGAAAAGAATACTGTCATCCTTTTTAGGACTATCACATATAGGGCCATAGTTAACTATGTCCATGTGTGTCAGTCACTGTGTAAATTGTCATCATAATAATATTGTGTTCTGCTATGATATTCATGGGACTGTTCTGAGTTATGTACAATTGCTTTTCTTTTCTGCTGTGTTTTGCAATTAATCTTTACAGAGCATGGGACCCATGCACGTTCTCTGATCTAAAGATGATGATGAGCACATGCAAGGCAACTGCCAGGGTCTTCTGAGGATCATGTTGATGATGATGATGACAGCAATGGTGAGGAACCTGTTCCCACTCAAACTCAAGCCATCCTGCCTGCACCCTAGAGGGGACGTCAGCATGACAGGGATAGAGAAGATTATTGGGAGGAGAACTAGGAGGTCACAACCAATGTTTTCAGAACACGGATGAGGAACATGACAGGATCCTTTTTTGAGGATATGGCACAGGCTATTCAGGATTCATTCAGGGCAATAGCTCGTGAGATCATTTGGGGGTCTGAACTCCATAAGCCTGCTCCCTCCATCTGTAAGCATTGTCTGTGTGCTCCACCTGTGTTATGCTGCCAACATGGTGATTACTATTTCATTGATTGGACCGTATATGCACTTTTGTGTATGCATATGATGTATCTATCATGCTTATGTGTTATTGTAATGTGACATTTACTTCCTTTCCAGTGACAGCATGACACACATTAACACATCACACTTTCCACACACACATATTCAACTGTCCATGCATTATTGGAGCTAACCTTTCGATAGTGATGCAAGAGGTAGCCCGTAAGCATGTATTTTACTGAGACAACTTACAGACAACATATGCTGTCCATACTCCATCATTAACAGTGCGATAAGCCTTGGATTTCTGTTTTGCCATATCAAGTATGTGCAACATGCAGACATGTCATTCCACATGTTTTTTGGATTACAGTTCTCATGATGACCCACTGTCATGATGTGGTACTGTGTCATGGTTTGGCAATACTAATGCCATGTGGGATCATATACAGGTATATCCTGTCTATGTGCAGTCCTCCTTTTTAGACTGCATTAAACAGCAAGGTAACATTAATCTGTACACAATGTTACAAATATATTCTTTCACAGTACATTACACGTTTGTTGTACATAGCTTTTCTACACACATAATGAAGTGACATCAGTGTACACCATCCATAAATAGTTGTACACATTACATGACTGTATGTGTTTGTGCACATAGTCAGATATATATTGACACACAAATATAACTTCAACATGTCATCATTCAGTGATTTCCTGCTGATGTGCTGTAATGACACTCACAGGAGTATTCTCTGCTCCATAATGACCAGGGTGGTTGATGTACACCTGCACTTCTTATTTGACATTTGCATGACTGTATATATGTATTTGCTTTTAATTTTTAGCATGCTTGTCTATTCATGTTGGTGTGACATGATTGCACATTACTCTGTATGTGTGTTTTATACATGTCCACTACTGCAGACATCAGCAATCCATCTGGCCATTCAACCTACATTTTCTATTTGGTTAAATGCATGTCTGAGCAGCTTCTTCAGCACCCTGTGTGCTGTACACATGCATTTGCATTGTGTCAACTTACCTTGTCTTGCTTTACCCTGATGTGGGCCCAGATTGTCCAGTTCTCTCCCACCTTCATATTTCACTATTATTTTTGTGCAGGTGTGTATTGAACATTGACAAGTATTAATTTGACACAGTGAACATGTGACACATGTATGCCCATTGTACAATGCAGGACATGTGCACAAAAGTTGTTGACTTATGCTTGCAATGTGTCCTTGTTCTCATTATACTTGTGTGTTATCCAGTGTAGTTTTTTCCCATCCATGTGTACAGCCTGCTATATTCATTATGTTGTACTGTAACAATTTTGAACATATTATTACATGTCATTGGTGTAATATATGTGTGTCGATACTGGTTTCATGCACATTCCATTTAGGCCACTGACATACATGCACATCTACACCTGTGTGTTGTTTTTGACATGGCATATGTGTGTAACCTATACACGTTCCATTACACATTTGTATGGGTTGTGTACACTGACTTGTGTATGTAGCAGCCTTTGTTGCTCTTCTGCAGTACTTCTGTTTGGCACTGTGTTTGGTTGTTTGCATTTCACATGCACAGCTGTAGGTTTTGTTCTGTCCTCTGGTGGAGTTATCTACCATTGTTAGACCTGCATTCACTCATCTGTGGTGCTACGTGTCTTACATGTGTACTGCTAATATATATATTTATATATCTATAGTGGTCTGAGACATTTTTGTCTCTACTCCTTCAAATTTATGTTACAAATGCAATGTGGCTTACTTTGGAATCATTGGCATTTTTAATATATTTATTTATTTATTTTGTTATGATAACAGAGTCAGTTACATTCCATAGTTGTCTTTAACCTTACCGTACAGATATTGTTATACATATTTGTGTACAACTATCAGGATTCTTGAATTCTGCTTATTTTTCCATAACTTTGGTACTGCACAATGAGATTGGACAAATATTTCTTATTAATTTCGACTTACGCATTTATATAGTGTGCTGTTGATACAGCGATACTCCATTGTGCTCTGGGCTATTCTAAGTTTCTTGTTGTACATTAAAATGTTAGCCACAAGGGGGTGTGTGGCCAAGGATGAGCCTTGAGTAGCAGCACTTTCTTTCAGCTCTGCCTTATCATACCTTTTATGACAGGATTTTTTTATTTTAACTAACTAAAAATATATTTTTTGCGTATTTGGTTTCTTTCAATAGTCTAGTTAGTTAATATTGTAATATTTTTTAAGTTTTTATAATTTTTCTGTCAAAAATTAAGAGACAAGTTTCTGAAATTTGATACCAACATGAGCTTCACTAAATCATCTCATCAGGTCTCAGCAATAAAAAAAGAGTTTCAAACTCTTTTAACCACCACAAAAATTGATAAAATGGATATGAAGATTGATGCTTTTAAAGAAAATACTTCTCAACAAATGAACACTTTACATCAAGACCTAAAACAGAAGAAGAAGCAAATTACTGGTATTGAAACATCTCTAAATGACATGGACAGTAGAATACAACAAAATGAACATAACTTAAAATGTCTTCTAAAGCAAAATACCCTGCTCCAAACAAAAATAGATGATCTGGAAAATAGATCTCGAAGAAATAACATCAGAATCTTTGGGCTACCAGACAATCTAGAAGAAAATAATATGAAGAAATTTTTAACTTCATGGACTCCTGAAATTCTACAGCTACCTGAGGCACTTTCTTTTGGTATAGAAAGAGCCCACAGATCATTATCTTCACCCAAAAATACCAAAAATAATACCACAAAATCAGTCATAGTTAAATTTCTATCAACTCATGATAAAGGTATAGCCCTGAAAACTGCTTGGTCTAAGTCACCAATTAAATACAGAGATAACATCATTCATTTTGATAAAGACTACTCTACTTCTGTTATAACTAAAAGGAAGCAATTTTTACCTTTACTTAAAGAACTTAAAAAAGCACAAATAAAGTCTCACCTGCTTTTCCCTGCAAGGTTGAAAATCTTCCTTCAAGATGGCCCGAAGATGTTTGAGGAACTGGATGCAGCTATCAAATATATAAAATCTGACAAGATTCTGGATAAAATAGATGAAATGGAATGGGCTAGTTCAAGTCTTAAAAGATTAGCTGAAAATGGCACTTGGAAAACAGTAGAGCATAAGAAGAAGCTTAAAAACAACTTCCGTCAGCAAGAAATTTATATTTCTTTATTTTTTTTCTTATATAAATTACTTTTTCTCATGACCCAGTAGTCAAGGTTAATGAAAATTCTTCAACAGGTGAGTGCTGTTTTATTCTTTATTGTATTGTGGTTTTAGCTTGTGTTTCTATTGATTTATAATAGCTAGTAATTCCTTGTATTATTCTATAACATTATTAACACTATTTAGTTATTTTAGCCTTAGTTATATCTAAAAATTCATATAGTCTATATCTTTATAAACTTACTTTGTAATATTTTCTTTTATTAAAAAAGAAAAAAAATCAGATTATTGTCTCTACTTTACATATGCTTTTGGTTGCAATGAATGCACTAGTTTAATTTTGTTTTTCCTCACTGATACTAAGTTGCTATATAATGATTTAGCTGTATACTAAATGTTTCCTTTGTTGTCTTTTCCCTTTATTTCATTATACAAATGCATACACTAATGGTTTTGAATTCTCTTCCCCATAGTCTTTATGCTTCTTTGTTTATAGTTTTACTTATGGTTCTCTGAATGGTTGTGGAATAGTGTGATAGTTACACTGTTAAGGATTTCTCTGTTCATTCACTGCTGTGTCTTTGCTTGATTCCCTGCCTTAGTTAATGAGATTGAGTGTGACTGCTCATCTGTAGTGCTAAGAAGTGGATTATTTTATTATTTTATGATGCTGTCATTGGTTTGGGGCTAGTGGGTTTTTTTTTGGATGTTACTATATAATGCTGCTATGCATTGGTTTAGCCATGTTCATTGGTGGTTTTGGGTTCGTAGTAGTTCTAGAGGCATGGTAGTTCCCAAAGTTGTTTTTTTCCCTCAATACTTTAGCTTCAAGAAAAAGGCTTCAGAGTGTCTCTGGAGTGTCTTGAGAGTCTCTCAAGACAGTAAAAGCCTTCAGATGTTGACTCTTCAGTCTACAGCTTCCCGCTGAAATTCTTGAAGCTGTTCGAATTAATTATGGCTCGGCAAAATGCTCTCACGCACCGTTGAACTGTCCCACTGAGGAACATGACATCATCTCCAGCTCGAAGGATGCTTTTGGATATCAGTATCTGTATCTTTCTAATATTTGGACTAAATAACAAGATGTACACTGATTGCACCTTCTAAAATGAAGTATTCACAAAACCTCTTATGAGGACTCGATGCTTGATAGATTCACTTTATATGTATTCAGGAAGTAGCTGAGTTACTATTTTACTTGGTGGGTTGAGAGGGGACATTTTTTAAGTAAAGCAAATACAGTAATGTTCATCTTTAAAATAAAATGTTTATCTATGTACTTAGTCATGGAATTTGCAGTTTTATAACACCTATATAGCAAACTATTTAAAATGTTTACACATTATCAGAGATATGTTTTTGAAGCAAAGATACATTCCATCTAATGTTTAATATCAAGTTACTTTAAAGCAATTTGTACTTATATATGTTTTCTTTCATGTTCTCTTGATCTATTTTTATGTCATGTCATGCTTTTATTACTAGCGGGATTGATGATCTTTAGTTGGCTGCAACATTTGTAATATGTTCAAAGTTCATAAGTTATGCTGGTTCATTTTGCATACACAATGTTAAAAAGTTATTGTATAATGTTACTCTAGTCATCTGTATCTTATTAATTTATGTTATATCTCCTAAAAGTCTTGTTGTTTCCTTGTTATAGTTTTAAATGTGAGTATAACTCCAGTTGATAGTTTGTGAAGTATTATTTATTGGCCAAACTTTAGACTATAAGTTTAAATAATGCATCACTTTACAATAATTTCTAACGGAGCTATATATATTATATCCATTTTAAAATTGCATTATTCTTCATTAATGAATGGTTAAATATAATATGGGTTATAAAAAGTTGACTTTAGAAACAAAAAGTAAATCTAGTTACATATTTTTATACCATTACTTTTTTACATGCTTGATAATAACTATGATATACTTCTTTGTCTGTTAAGTGAGGGATTTTTTCTAGTGAGTTGGTTACAGTGACTTTTAAAATAGTGTAGGTATTCTGTATTTACATTTGTTATAACTCTAGAGTTTCAAATAATATATGTTGAGTTCTTCTTTTACATAATGCAGAAATTATTATCTACTAGCCATGTTTTTTTTAATTACAAAATAAATCGTACTTAGGTGGAACCTGATAGAAATATGCTGCTAGTTGGTTTGTTAATTTGGGTGATCAATGTCACTCAAATTAGGAGTTTATAACTTCAGGTGGGTTTTAGAAGGTTTTAATGTTAGAAGATTCTGTAATTATTTTTTGTTAATATTCTTTTTGATGTTCACTAAAATAAGTATAGTAGAATATTATTCATATAATTTTAACTTTATCATTTTTATTTATGCCTCACACTCTATATATTACTGTATTCCCTACATTTTATAACTTTATCTAATGGATTAAAGTTCATTAAAAGTTTTTAATCAGTATTTGTTACATCCCAATACACACAGAACATGGTACCTTTACATTGTATCTCCCTTTATATAAATGGTTTGAATAACCCCAATAGGAGAAGATCTCTAAACAAGTACCTTCAGTTGAGTAATTCACAATTAGTCTTTTTTCAAGAAATTCATTTGATTGAGGGTGATGTTTCAAATTAGAATCTAAATCATTTTCAATACTCACTAGTTCTGAGCACACTCAAAAAAAAGAGGTGTTGCAATACTTTGGAATAATAAATTGCCACTACCTAAAATAATAGACTCATACAAAGATAATAAGGGTATGGTAGTCTCTATTGTCATAGAATTTAAAAACTTAATTTTTACTCTAATTAACATGTACTGGACTCCTGGCCTTGGACAGAGCTCAATACAACAACATATAGATAATATCACTCAATTTTCTAAGGGCAATGTTGTATCAGCTGGCAATTTTAACTGCATTTTTGATCGCCCAGACTCTACTTGTAATGATAAGAGAAGAATTTTGAGCTCAGCCAGACTACTAAAAGAATTTTCAAATTCCTTTTTATTGAAGAATATCAAAAGTTATGCAGACCCTAAATCTTTACTCTATGCATTTTTTCACACAGACACAATACATTCTCTAGAATAGATAGTTTTTATTTCTAACAGTTTAACAGATTCTTTAAGTAATGTAAAAGTTATTACATGTCCCTTTTCAGATCACAATTCAATAACCTTTGATATATATATATATATATATATATATATATATATATATATATATATATATATATATATACTTATGCATGACCTAATGTCCAGATAAAATGGGCACCAGCATATATCACTAAGTTAAAAGATTTTAACACCTTCATACTAGAAGAAGTACATAGTTTCTTAGAACTTAGCTCCAACACTAATACACCTGAAATTTTCATCTGGGATGCAATGAAGGCATACCTATAAGGTAGAATAACAGACTTGTACACAAAAAAAAGATTTTTGTGGGATAAAGATTTAAAATAGATACAAGCTAAACTTGACATTTTGAACTTTGAGTTTTCAAAAAATCAACATGAAAAATCCAAACTAGTTGAATTAAAATCTTTAAATTAGAAATATTTTGAGATTTTAAATCATAAAACTATGATTAGTCAAGAAAATTTTAAGTTTATTAACTTCTCAATTAATCTCAGATCTTTGGATATTTTAGCTAACAAAGTTAAAAGATTAAACAGATTTAATCACATTAAGGAAATATATTCACCTCAAAGGAAAAACAGTATCTGACATAAGTAACATATTAATTGAATTTAGAGAATATTTTCTTAAACTTAATCAATTTTCTGCTCCAATAAACCCAATGATGGATATTCAAGCTTTTATTAATAAACATTCTAAAAAAAAGATTAACAGAAGAACAAACATTATTTTGGATAGACAAATTACATTAAAAGGCACCCAAGAACAAATTAATACATGCAAACAAAATAAAGCACCTGGTAACAATAGTATTATTCCAGAAATCTACAAAGTTTTACCGAATAAAGCTATTACATTGTTACATTCAGTTTTTAATACCATACAAATTAGTAATACTACCCCTCCCTCATGGAGATATACATTTATTTCTCCCATTTTAAAATCCGATAAAGACCCTGCAAAATGTAGTTCATATAGACCTATATCATTATTAAATACAGATTATAAAATGTTCATGTCCATATATTCAAAGAGACTTAAACATTTTCTTCCCAACCTAGTGTATGAAGACCAAACAGGTTTCATAATAAATAGAACAACTTATGACAACATTAAAAGAATAATAACCTTAATTGAATCAACTAAATACCTAAAGAATAACCTAACTATAGTTAGTTTAGATATAAATTGTGCCTTTGACACAGTCAATTGGGATTATTTTTTCAGTCTTCTACAGGAACTTAGGTTTTCAAATAATTTTATAAAACTTATCACCCAGTTATATTCAGGCTCTCTTGCTTATGTTAAAATTGGTTCTAATATATCTCAGTCCATACCTATTATTAAAGGCACTAAACAAGGCTGTCCTTTATCCCCTCTATTATTTACTTTAGTTATGGAGCCTTGGACAAATTTGATTAGAGAAAATAGTAGTATTAAAGGTTTTGAAATGAGTTTTAATAATTCTTCAAAGAATCAAATATTTGCAGATGAGATTTTGATTACTCCGAGGGGTAAAAATCCAACAATTCAAGAATTATTTAATGATATAGATTATTTCCAAAAACCTGAGATTTAAAATTTAACCACAATAAAACACAAATATTGTTAACTGGCCCAAATAAATATAATATTCAAAATGATTTTGGAAAATATATACCACAATCCCAGCAAATAAAGTATTTAGGTATAATTATTGCCAAAAATATAAAAGAAATTCAAAAATTAAACTTCAATAATAGTTTAATAGAAATAGATAAACTAATACAGAAATGGTTTGAAATAAAATTCCCAACAGAGGAGAAATTATCAATTATAAAAATGATACTACTACCGAAAATCTTATACATAGTACAATCTATTTCTATTCCTCCACCTTATACAATAATTAAAAAATTTAACACTATGATTAAAAAATTTCTTTGGTTCCCAATTAAACCCAGGATCTCTTTAACATATCATATGTACAGCTGGAAGAATGGTGGTATTGCATTGCTAGATTTGGAACTGTAGTTAATTTCCTCAGTTATTAAAACTATTTTGTACCTTATAGATAGTAATTACTGAGCAAAATAGAAAGATTTTATTCTTTCTTCATCACAAAATTTAAATAATAATAATCTCTTTATGCTAACTCTAGTGAATAACACTTTTATATGGATTTTGAAGAAATGTTTTCTCTTAGGCCCACACAAAATGTTATTTCAAACTATATTAACATTATTTTAAAATCTTTTAAAAACTTTATTCTTAGGTTTCAATCATATGAAATGTTGTCATTCCTTATTTCCCCATTGCATATACACAGGGGGTTATCTTTTCTACTAATTTTCATAAAATGACAATACTTGAACAGAAACAGTTGAGTTATTGGCATCAAATGTTAAAAAATAATGAATTGCAATCAATTAATACCTGGTTGGAAGAAACCGATCTGGATTTGTCTTTATGGATTGAACTACAAGAAGCTAGAAATTATATCAAAAATAAATTTGAATTAATACCTTCTTCAGTTAAAAATGTAATTCCCAAATTTATGCAGTACTTGATCACTTTTATGCAACAAAATAGCTTAATTAAAATAGCCTGTCAAATACATATATATATATAAATCTATTAAAACAAATTTAGATATATTCCCTGATAATTACTGGAAATATTTTTCTGACATTAATAAATGTAATCCTTCAGAGGATGATAAATTTAATTTTCTTCACTCAGCAGGTAAAACTACTTCATCACTTAAATGGAGAATATTTACCTGGAGATTTTTGAATAGATCTTTCATTACTCCACATAATATAAGTAAGACGTATAAAGAAAATATTCTCTGTTGGAGATGTATGAAGGTACAGAATGCTGATTGGGCCCATAACTTCTATGATTGTTTATATATGAACAAATTCTGGGAAGATATTAATACTTTCCTGCAAGCAATATTTACTGATAACTTTTTATTTACTAAATCATTAGTTTTATTTAATTCCCCAACCCCCTTGTGTTAAACTAAGTAGATATACACTTCTATGGTCTGTACTGTCCATTGCCAGGAAAGAAGTTACAAGAAATTGGAAATCATCACAAATCCCCTCTTTTCAAATTTTAAAGATCTTCTCTTTTAAGTATCCAAACTAGAATCAATGACAATCAAAAGTAGATCTCCTAGGAATACAGTGGTATATAATCAATGGATGAACATAACTGATCTATTAGAAAGTTAATAACTGTAAGGTATTAACCAGTTTTATTCACCTGTTTTAATTTAATTTATTTGTCTATAATTAAGTGAACATCTGTGTACATAGTTCATTGCCTTTTTTATTTTTTATATTAATGTTTTTGTTTTTATCTATTCCATCATCAAATATGTCTAGTTTTTTGTTAATAATTGTGTTTAAAAAAATGTTAGCCACAAGTTTTTTCTGATATCAGCACAATGTGCTAGATTCCATGATCTTTACAGAATCCATCCTTATGTGATTTCACCCACATAGCAACCATAGTTTATATGATTACTATTTTAACACATACTACATCTTCTTGAAACACTATATTCATATGCATATACATATAAACTGTAGATTAAATATTCATAAAAAATAGTTAAAATATCACCATCGATTTATACTATAAAACATGATGTTAAAATATATCTAACAGGTTATTATAATTGCAGTGTTCTAAGCTTTGAAACACATAGTAAAGAAACATATGAATTCAAACCAGGGTGCATATCTGTTTGCAACTTAAGTTGCCAGTGGAGCTCCCTTACCTCCACATATTCTGACCAATGTCCACCATCATGATTTCTTGATACCTCCTCCAATGTAAAAAAAATTAAATTGATGTCTTATAAAATACATTACATGTTTATATAAAGCATTGTTCAAATTTATATTTGTTATATCATATAAAAATACATATATACACTCCTGAAAACATCTTTGTTTTTTCCTACACAGAATGCATCTCAATCCTGGCAAATTCCCACATAAATCACCCCTCCTACTTTGCAATTATAATAACCATTAATGTATACTTGGCCATAACTGCATATAACAACTCAATTGTCTTCCATAATATAAGGGCATTGCTTACACCTACCACACTTATAGGTGCCCTTTCATGATTTAACTATGACAGAATCCCTGTCCTTATGTTCAAGCTTATTGTATGTAGTTAGTAATTGTATGAAATAGCAGCATTTAAACAGCACTTCTAGCACTCCCCCCATCTGTTAAACTGCATAGAACTAAGTGGAGTCAGTAAAGCATGACAGTCAAAAACATGGAAATAAAAGGTTTTTAATTTGTGCATTTTAATATCTGACATGCTACAAAAGCATGATTACCACAGTACCCAGTTTTAAGTAAAAAATCTTGTTAAAGCCAATTTTTGGCATACATTTCTCAACTCATTCTTGAACATATGTAATAAACAATGTTCTTCTTTTAGTATCTCTTGGGTGGCTGAATGAACCCAACATTTTTATTATATAGATTCCTCCAGTTTGTATAGTTTGTTATATATTCTTCTAGTGATTGTAATACTGTGCCTGCTATGAAACAGATTTACTTTGAGTAAGAAATATCAAATTCCATTTCACAGATAATAAATACTTGGGTTGCACCTATGATTAATGGCTAAAATTACATTAGTTTATTTTTTTTCTGGAGATTACCATTAAGCCGTATAACTCATCTGTTTTCATTTGAAAAGTGTTTCACTTCCTTTGATTGTTACTAGGATAAAGCAGGCCATACTCCTTCTCAAAATTTTGTCAAATGTATGTACACTATTTGTTAGACTTGTATTTTGTTCATAGGTTCCATAGGTGGTTACTAGGTTATCCGCCCAAGAGCTACTTTAAGCCTAGTCAAGCAAACCACACATTTGATAAAATATTGCTGATGTGTCAATACACTTATAAATTTTATGGTTACAATATAGGCTTTTACACATGAAAGCATTCATGGGCTGTCCCTATCTATTAGGGATATTGATGCCAAACCAGGGGAAAATTTGCAATTTCCCATCCGTTGGTCCAAGTTTAAATAAAGTTGGAGATGAGCTTTGCTTCACATGGATGAAAGCTTGTTCCAGAGAAAGTGTAATGTGTGAGATACATACCTGTTCCTATAACATAAATTGTTTATGGCCCAGACAAGGTTTAGGGCCCTGAAATGGGTATTTCTGATGCTATGAGTTTTCTGGATGTGCAACAAATCCATCAGTGTAAGATCAGAGGATGCCTTGTAGACTAGGCATAGATCGCCACACAGCACTCTGTAGGAGACCGAGTACAGGGACAGGGCTTTGAGTCAGTCCCCATAGGACTTCTTTTTAAGAGTAACATCTATGATCTGTCTAGCTTTTGCAAGTGCCTGGTCAGGTACATGCCAAAGGGTGCATTGTACTCAATGACCAGTCTGATGAAAGCGAAGTACAGCAGAACATTGAACAATAACCTCCTTAGTCCCGAATGCCATGCCCTTACTTATAAGTTGTACAACAAAGAATAACATTCTTACCACAGAAGACACATGGTAGTTGAAGGTCATATTGCATGCACTCCCAGATCCCAGACCACTGATTCAATTTTTGTGAGTGTATTGTCTATGTGGTAATTTTCAAGGGTGGACATCTTTCCAATGGGTACAATTATGAATTTGTTTGCATTGAGTTTTAGTCCATGGCTTTGGCACCAGTTATTTGTCTGCATCAGGCCCTCATGAATGGTATCTGTGTCTTTTAGCGGATTTAATGACCACACCTAGTTTGTAGTCATGCACATACTTTGTCAGCTAGAGGCCATTGACATTTGTCTAGACTTCAGAGAAATAGTTGAAAGAAGAAGAGGCCACAGCACCAATCTGTGTTTGACTCTATATTTTAACTTCTTGTCTCCTATCAGTGACCCAACTGGCTATTCTTATGGTGACATATGGGTTCATGTCTAATTATCTACAATGCCAGAGTGAGGTATTCTGTTGATTGCCTTGACCAGGTTGAGGTAGGCACTGTGGACTGTTTTGCCATCATTGATAGCTTTAGTGACATTCACAAAGAAATCAGTAAGGCTAAGTAAGCATGACCTGCCTTTGACAAATGAACTAGGAGTGGCCAGTGCCTGTCGGCTTCCTGTGTCACTGTTTATCAGTTCCGTAATAGTGGCCTTGTATATGAAACTAGTCAAACTTATGAATCTGTAGTTTCTTAGGTCTATGGAAGACCACCCACCCCTTGTGTAGATTTGGTCTCCTACAGAGTGCTGTGTGGCGATCTATGCCAAGCCTACAAGGCATCCTCTGATCTTACACTGTTGGATTTGTTGCGCATTCAGAAAACTAATACCAGTTTCCCATTTGTTTGGCTCAAAGCCTGTCTGGAGGCTATGGTTAAATAGAGATTCTAGCAGGCCTGACAAGTCATGATTCATGCTACTCAGGAGGTTTCCTGGGATACTATCAGGGGTCACTGAAGCAGTGCTCTTGGCCTTAGGGAGCCTGCTCACTAGTGATTGTTGGTCAACAAATGCAAAATGGTATTTCCTAGCTGCAGACATAAATGAAGAAAGCCTTATGGTTGCCTTTAGCTTGAGAGGCTATGTTTGTCTCAAATTTGCTTTGGTGAACTTGATTAGTCTCCTGAGTAGCTTGTGTAGATTGATGAGGGAGTTTTTACTTTGCTGGGCAATGGACTTCCTGTCTTTGCACATGGTTTTCTTTATTTTGTTATACAATCTATTTATGTTGTGATTCCACAAGGGTGGCTTGTATTTGGAGGTTGTACCATATTTATTTTATGTAGGTGCAGCTATCTCTACACAGCTATTTCCATGGTTGTACAGGGTTTCTGTGAAAATTCTGCATAGGCTGCTGTGCTCTCAGGGATTGGGAGAGACTGTTGCTTAGTAGGAGATTGTTAGCCTTGGAATATTTTGTAAATGTTCCAGGGTTAGCTGATGTCCAAGGCTTAACATTTATTTGAAAGGAGACAACTTTGTGGTCTGACATTACCAATAAGGAATTTACACTAGGGGGAGTGCATTGTTCTCCGATGTTTGTAAGGACCATGTCAATAATACTTGTCCCCCATGGTGGGCATTCCAACTAGCTGTTCCAGGGTGTTTGTGTCATCAAAGTCCAGGAACCTCTGGGTCTGCATGTCTGAGGTCATGTATGATTCCCAGTTAATGCTGGTGTAGTTAAAATTGCCCATAAATATTACATTGAATTGAATTGGGAGTGTCTCCAGTTTATTCTAATATGTTATATGGGCTTCCTGGGTGATGGAGTGAGACCTGTTGTTTGTAAGGATATGGTACAGGGCTTTACTTATGGTAGGTTTGTCTTGGAGAAGCTCAAGTGTGTCATACTGTTTCACCAACCCTGGGATGTGTCTGTGTTTTATGTAAATTGAGACTACTCCACCTTTAAACCCTACCAGTGTAGTAGCTGGCCTAAATGTGCATAAGGGATTATAGCCTTGCACTGCCAGGATACTGTCTACTGCTTTAAACCAAGTCTTGGTAACTCACAGATGTCTATATTCTCCAGGATGAGGAGTGGAGTTTCCTGTTTATATACCTGCTATTAAGCAGTTACACCTGTAGATTATTCTGAGTTGGTCTAGCAATGTCAGTAGGTTTATCAGGTTTCTCACTGCATAAAATATAGACACTATGGGGCCGGGCAAGGTTTTAGCCAATATTCAAAAACCTAGAAAGGATAGGTGCAGATCACCCCTGGCAAATCAACATGGATTACACGGATTGTCTACCATATCCTCTCAGGTAGAAAAATATTATACCACCCCCCCCCCCTTGGAGTCACACCAAAAGCTAAGCCAAATATTAAATTCAATTATCTTCTGCTGGCACTGTGACATCACCCTTGGAGAAAATAGAATGCTGCTCAATGTTAGGCTCATACTGGCCTGGAATGCATAGTCTGAAACCTCTCTTATGATGTTTCTCTTCATATAGTGCAGGGAGGTACATCTGAGGTCATTTGTACCCACATGGATTATGATATTCATACTGGTACTTGTGACACAAAGACTTGAGTGCATGAGTGATCTACAGAATCCTGGCCTCAAGAAAGGCAGATGGCTGTGACTCTGTCTTTGCTCAGCCTATTGAGTGGAATATCTGTGTGTCTCACAGCATAATCTCCTGTGACTACAATATTGTGTTGTGTTTCAGTTTGCCTTATGAGCTTAGAGTCTGAGACACATTGTGATGATGCTGTATGTGTACTGGTGTATGTTAACCTAGCACAGTAGCATATCTAGGGAGGGGTGAGAAGGGGAACTGCCCAAGAAGCAAAGTGTTGGGGGGGGGTGGTCAGCCAATCCTGACATCTAATTCAATAGAGGGTTTTAAAAGCCAGTATTGCATTACAGTCAAACCTGAGCACTGTAGCGCTCCATGTGCGGTCTAAACTGTAGCAACTGCTTGTTACATTGTAGTAAACATTTTGCTACAGCTTAAAAGTTAGACATTTCTTTTAACTAAAATCTGCTAGAATTTATAAGAAGTTTTTTTTTTGTAACTAAAACCTAATAGATTTAGCATTCCATGCAGGCAGGGTATAAACTGTAGCAAATATTTGCTACATTTGTAGCAAGCAGTTTCTACAGTTATTAAAAAGAAATTATTTCTTGCATGCTTTCCTTATTTTTTTTATATAAAAAGGGGGAGGGTCAGGGAACCGAAATGGGACCTGAATGGCTGGGCAAGAGGGGGGGGGCATGTTGTTTATCTGGCCACCTGGTTGTTGTGGCAATAGAAGAAATGTTTTTTTTTTTCAATGTAAGAGCTGGGGTGTGGGTGGGGTGGGGATCTGTAATAAGCTGATCACTAGATCAGCTTAATACAGATACAGGAAATGCTTTTTTTGGCTCTTCACCCGAAGAGCTGTGGGGATGGGGCACTGATTCATGGTACCAGTACAGGGTGCTGGCTGAGCCAGCTGTGATGCTGACTTAGCAGAGTACTTTAGATTTTGCTGAGGATAGTTGCATTATGTGATATCTCTGTGGGCCTTTGAGGTTTCGGAAGATTAAATTTATGAGCTTCAGCATATTTAAGTCTATGATACTGGTCCATACTATATGTTGTGGGTGTAGTGTGTTGTTTGTGTTGGTAAGTGAGAGCCTTGCCTTCAATGAAACTGTGTAACTACATTTCTCTCATACTGTATTTATTTGTTTTAGAATTAGATGGTTGTAAGTAGGCATGAAACAATTAGTACATTGCCTCAGGATGCCCAAGTCCTCCAAGCTGGCCGCATGAAGTGCACATTCATGATTATAAATCCCTTATTTCTGTTTTTCGACCAGTGGATGGTACAAGAGCGGTTAACAGCTGGCTACTAGGCTGTTACTTGTACTTGCAGGGCTGTGCTACTCAACATGAAAGTCAGTTGTTCTTTGTGAAACTGGCTCTAGGGAGTATTCTATGTATATGTGTATAAGCTTATGATCAACAGCCAACGTATGGGGAGAGGAATGGAACTGTATTGTCAAATTATCATAAATGGCTGACAGCAATAGACACACTGGGTTTAAGGACAGCTACAACAGGGCAGGTGGGAGGAAAAATCAGTTAGATCATCAGCTCTGAGCTGACTAGCCTGGAACTGCTTTAATGCAAACACAAGTCCTGAATTAGCCTGATACATACTCACTATGTAAGAAAGAAACTAGGGTTCAATACCAGCTGTTACTCCACTTAAATAGCAAAATGGATTAAACTATGTACTGTTAAAACTTCTATAGGCTAAAGCTGATGCAGTCTGTTAAAATGAACTTTAAAAGCAGATCAAAAAAGGAAAAATCTTCATTTAATCTTTATTATTGTCTCTAACAGAATTATTACAAACAAGCAGTAATTTAAAAGAACACAACAACAGCTTGGGAATTCTTAGGCCCTTAGCTCTGAACTGACTGGTCTGGAACTATCTTAATGCAAACACAAGTCCTAACCTAGCCTGACACACACTCACTACATAAGAAAGAAACTGGGATTTATAACCAACAGTTAGCACACTTAAATAGTAGAATGCAGTGCAACTATGTACTGTAATTAATAATATAGGCTTAAGGACCTTAGCTAAAGCAGATACAAACTGATAAAATGAACTTAAAAACAGATCAAGAAATGGAAATCTTCACTTTATTTCTTTCTTTAATTATTGGCATTTGATTATTGGGAAAGTCCAACTGGGTAGGTGCCCATTTTCAGTGGAGGCCACTCCACATTTTCCTTTCTAGTCTTAGTATGCTTTAGCTTAGTGGGAGGATTTCTTTGTCTCAGTATAACATTCTGTCTGAATAATGGCACACTCAGGAGTGTAACGTCACCTAACACTGCACTGCATTGTTAGTAATCCAGTCACCTGGAGTGGGAAAAGAACCCAGATCCTCCTGGTATTCCAGCACCAAAGGCAAGTGTTCTACTTAAAAAAAAATCTCTAAACTATTTCAAAAACATTTTAAGAACAACAATTTTACAGTCTTCAAAAATAATATAAAAACATCTACAATTTAAATAATTATACCATATAAGATAAAATGTGAAAACAGTGGATAAGAATAGATACAACTTACATGAACAATGAGTTAATATTTAGAGAAATCTTAATCAATTTATAGAGAAATTAAAGCTAAGTTAGTATAAGACAAACAGGAAATGAAATATGATGCGAAGGATAATCCCAAAAGAGAAATGCAAACTGGTAACAAAAAACTGAACCAGTGTAGATTGTCACAAGACCTTTAATGTAACTGAAAGACCAGCACAAAAAGTAACAGTACTAAGCGCTTTCTCCCTCTGCTATGTAGGGCATCTTCTGGAGTTCAATACGCCTCTGTAAAGATATCTTTGAACAAAATTGCTTTTGTGATGTCCTGCAAACGTAGCAAGTATCCTCACCATGTGATGATGGTGAGGATACTTGCTACGTTTGCAGGACATCACAAAAGCAATTTTGTTCAAAGATATCTTTACAGAGGCGTATTGAACTCCAGAAGATGCCCTACATAGCAGAGGGAGAAAGCGCTTAGTACTGTTACTTTTTGTGCTGGTCTTTCAGTTACATTAAAGGTCTTGTGACGATCTACACTGGTTCAGTTTTTTGTTACCAGGAAATGAAATATGATGTGAGAGAAAATACAGGGGGCCGGATTTACGAAAGCTTGCACGGAGTGCAAGAAGAGTGTAGGAGCTCACGGAGGCAATATGTCTGCCGTGTGATCCAGGTACAGACAGCAGGGGCATGCATGAGAGCTGCTAAAGCTACTCTTGCATGGACAGCATCATGGTATGCAAATTATCTCATTTGCTGCTGAAAGCTATGCAAATGAGGTAAATTTGCAATCCAGGAAACACTAACATGTCCATGGAAGATTAGTGTTATCTGCAGAAATGTACTCCATTGGTAACGGAGTACCATTCTGCAAATAGCTAAATGGAGCTATGACAGCTCCAAATAAAGGATGCATACAGTTGAGGAAGCATGCCAGTGGCTAAATATATGGCCATTGGCATTTATAAATGTTTAAAATTTTTAAAATCTAACTTTTTTTTTCCCCGATCTCCGATGTTTAAGTGTAGTGCAACACCACGCAAACGTGCGACGCTTTAAAAAAACAAGAAAATAATTTAAAAATAGCCAAAAATAGCCATTTTCACTAAAAAGCTTATCCTGCCATGCAGGTGAATGGCAGGCTGAAGACAACATGGCCACTGAGTAGTGATTGCTAAGGGGGGGAAGCTCAGTGTGAGAGATGTAACCATGCATTAGTATGCAATCCTATGCAAATGAGGATAAGGATAGTGAATCCCAATTTTCCCCAGCGTGTGAGCCATGTCCCAAGTGTAGGAGTAGGTGAGTAGTAGAGTAGAATATAGGTAACATCATGAGGAGGTGTGTCAGAAAGGCTGTAAGCTTATTCGAGCACAGTGTCTTGTGATTGCCCTGAGTTGCTCAGGATTGCAAGAGGCATGTCTACAGTTGTCCTTTTTGAAAACCAGAAACCAAAGGTGTACACCGTGAATATACCTGAAATTTCTTGCAAATGTGCACACAGCGTGTGTTCGCGTGTGCACTCATGTGCGCTCATTTGCGCGGTGCTGCCCTGGGTGGAAACAGAAAGGGAAAAGGAAGGAAAAGAAGTAGTAGGAAGTTAACCAAGGAGAACAAGCAGAGCTGCCAGGTGAAATATAGCAGAATCAGCCAATTACACAGGTAGCAGACTAGCCCAGCCCAGCCCAGCACTTTAAACTCTGCAAACAGCATTCTCCCCTGTTTATTTTTTCTAAGGAACTCTGCAACACTGCAGTATACAAAGAGGGAAAGCTTAAAAACTTTAAAGTCAGACAAAATGTTAGGGGCTGCTCTTGCTATCATAAACCAACATGTGCAAGGTGCTGAGGGTGGTGATGTTGTGAATGCTGCTGAGCAACCCACAGTGAGGAGACGGAGAAGAGTGTACAGACCCAGGGTAACCTACCAGGGGCTACATGAGCTGGAGATGGTGGAGCGCTATAGGGTGGACAGAGACCTCCTGCAGCAAATTCTTGAGCTGTGCCGGCCATGCCTCACACACAGAACCAACAGAGGGGAACCCATCCCAGTGGATACCAAGGTATGTGTTGGCCTAAGAATACTAGCTACAGGTACCTTCCAGAGACCAACTGGTGATATGATGGGGATTTCACAGGCATCAGCATCCAGGGTACTGCACCAGTTCCTGGATGCCATGTCAGCACATGTCGGTGGGCACGTATATTTCCCCAATTCCCATGAGGCATTGGCCAGCAATATGCATCTTTTCCACCAAATAGCAGAATACCGTGAGGTATTGGGTGCAATAGACTGCATGCACATACACATCAAAGCACCACCCGGTGAACAGGGTAGGGTCTACATCAAACGCAAGGGCTTCCCCTCGATCAAATGCCAGGTCATGTGCGATGCCCAGGGTATAATAATGAATGTGCGTGCTGGCTGCCCTGGAAGTTATCACGATTCCCATATCTGGCATCTGACGCAGCTGTACCAGAGATTTGCCAGTGGGGACATCCCTGATGGTCACCTAGTGGGGGATGCTGAATATGCACTGGAGCCGTGGCTGATGACACCCATCAGGAATGCACACACACCCTAACAAGAACTCCATAATGAGGCACAGACACAAACAAGAAACATAACTGAGCTTGGGTTTGGGATGCTCAAGTCACAGTTCCGGTGCCTGGACACATCTGGTGGAGCCTTGCAGTACTCACTAACTACATGTACCCACATTGGCATGGTATGTGCCATGCTACACAATATGATCCTGTGGAAACAGCTGCAGCAGGAACAACATGGGGCAGGGCCAAACAGACCCCCACCATTGCAAAAGCCTACACAGGCACAGCGTGACTCGGAGGAGTAACAACCTGAGCCTGCCCCAGTAGGCAGAAGGAGGTGTGCCCAGTATGCCCTGGCCTTGGCAAAGAGGAAACACATAGCACATACACTGACTCAGTAGGAACCCTGGAAATGACACCTCTCTCTGACTCGCACATACAGTAAAAGGGATGCCTAACTTGACACTACCTCTTTTCAAACATGTATAGGGAGTGTAATATGTGCATCCGACATAGGCAGCCCTGCAGCACCACCTTAGGCATGAGTCTCTATTTTAAGCAATATAAAGCACTGCTAAGCAAATTTTACCAGTATTGAGCATATTTAAATACAATTGTGCATAGCTGCACACTGAGCTAACCAGCGCAACGTTGGGCAATGTTGGGCAAAGTCGGGCAAAGCCGAGCAAAGTCGGGTAAACATGCTCACACCTGCTTTACTGTTCCTTAACCAGTCAGGTCTGCCCAGCAGGAAAATAAAAAGCAGTGACAGGGCTCAAACTCGGGATACTGTGCACTATAGTTACAGTACTGAACCACTAAGCCATGACAGCATTTCACTGGCACAGTCACAGCTTAAGTCACTCACACATACCATTTGGGGGGGGGGGTCACATACCTAACAGTCACAGCCAGGAGGACAATTGTAGACAAACGCAAACACAAACAAATGCTGTATCCTGCCCTCTGAAGAGGCATATGAGCAACCTCCCCCAGGCCTATGCAGACAGATAACAGCAGGCCAGGCAGTGTGATGTGGGTTGGGTAGGCTATGAAGTCACAAACTAATATGCGTGTAATTGGAAGCTAAGGTCTGTAGTACAGTGGTATGCCTCAAGCCAGTACGATAGGCAACAGTACAGACTGAAATGAAGTACCTGACATAGCAGTGCAGGCCTAGCAACTGTGTATAAGTGTCAGGTGTACCCCTCATCCTATGTACACTCACAGTAACAATCAGGTGTGCCCCCCCCCTTGGTAGAAATGTACAAATAATAGCTGTCCCACCTGTGTGTAGAAATGTTGATAAGTCTATGCAAATTGACTCATGGAAGCCCTCCAGGCACAGCATGCTTCCTGTCGATGTACAACACAAAGGTGAGCCCTGAAGTAAAAACCAACTTGATTTTTCACACACATATAGTATATATGCCCATAGTGGGCATGCTCACACATTTAAACAAATTTAGCAAATTTCAGTCAGCAACATACTGAAAGGTCATACTGGGCATGCTCACACAGGCCATGTCGGAGTACAGCAGTGGGCCACACATAGCTGGCAGTTGCAGTTCTTACTCCAGACACTTGTCACTATTCACCAATCCTGCCTTGCGCACACAGTGATATGAAAACAGACCCATATAATATATTGGACCCCTGTCATAATCAAACTGTGTACTACAAGTACTTAAGTTGTTCAATGAAAGTGAAAATGCAAAGAAGATCAATAAATCTCCGATCAGTATCATCAATAAACAATGCACACTCCTAACATTATCCAAGCCATGTTCTGGCAAAAATATTGCCAAAGAGTCCATAGAGAGCCATGAAGCTTACTTTCGCTGTGTCATAAATATCAATGTAAACTCATATATGTTCTGAGTCAGTGCAAAGGGTAAATGAATACATGTACATGACTGACATTGCCAACATCTTGTCAGACAGGTTCATACATATTTACCCCCTCTCACTGACAAAAGGGCCCATTACCATACCTGGAGATTGTGAAAAGCCAGAAATCACATATACAATGGTTAAACAGCTCTATCCAAACCTAAAAACACGGCGTCTATGGGATGACATGGTTTCCCTGGCTGTGTCATATGTGAACTCCAAAACAAACAGACCCTGCACCTGAACAGTCTGTTGAGACTCACCCTCTGTATAGGATATGAAACTGTTGAATGGGTTACAGCAATGTTTGGCACACTCCACAAGTGTTGGTGCACAACAAACCATGGGAATTATAGTCTTATAAGCCTGATCTGCAAGGCCATGGAGTCCATCATTATGGAACTCATAAACAGAGCTATTGGGAGCCTACAAACACCCAACACTACCCATTGTGGTTTGGTCAGGGAAAGATCATGGTTCCTAAACCTGCTAGACAGTTTTCAAGGCAGTCACCCAGGACATACATCAATGAAATGAGCTCCACACCGCCTACATAGACCATGAAAAGCCCTTTTCCAACATCCCACACACATGTCGTATCCACAAAATCATCAACCTGTGCATAAACAAGTATGTCATCTGATAGATTGACAAATGGGGCACAGATAGATCCCACAAGGTAGGATTTGTGGTCTCGTGTTCAAGCTGGTAACAACTGCTGTCCCCCATGGCTCAGTCCTGGGACCCATCCTGTCTGGTGTATACTTTTCAGAAATACAGTCAAACACACGAGGGCTATGTTTAGCAAAGTTTGTGGATGGCTGCAAAAAGGTTGTCATAATTGATGTTTGAGACAACAGAGACATCCTTAAAAAGGGTCTCCGTCAGACAGATGTGATGTGAAAATTACGGCCTCCAGCTACAGTCATACAAATACCACATAGGTGCCAACACCCTAAATATGGAGGTAATAATAAGGGATCTATGGACACATGTGGATAGTCATCTCTACTTCCAGAAACACATTCACAAAGTGGTTAGAAAATCATGCTATGTGTTCCCACAAATTGCCAAGGTCTTTGCATGTAGGTCAAAGGAGGTTCCCTCTACTCATCAGTCATCAGACACATCAGAGAGTATCACGGCACACTTGCGATTAATCTGACTAGGCACCTTCAGCATCTGGAAAGACCACTGAAGTACTTCAACAAGAGGATTACTGGCCTCAAACAGTTGCCCCATGCAACAAGACTGATTTTAACTCAATCTGTACTCTGTTACATACTGTCTACTCAGGCGATCTCTGCCCAACAGACAGGTCCATGTCCAATGCAGAACTGATGTACATGCACTATCTGAAGTAAACCCAAGCTCACTGTGCCTCATGCTCTAGGGATATCATCATCACAACAATAAATAGAACATGTTGGAATGATATATTACTAACTCAGAGACTTCCCTTGCTTTGGAACAGGCTCCCAACCTACATTAAGCTGAGTCCCTAACTGACATTCTTCAAGAGGAGCCTTGATGAGTGTATGTGAAACTGAACTGTCACACCATGGATCACTTCATCAGCTCTACTACATAGAGGCCTAAGCAACTAACCCCATGTGTGGTGATAGCTGCACAATCTGGCCATACTAATATATGCCTTCAGGCAGATAGCCTATTACCTACCTATGTACCTATATATATATATATATATATATATATATATATATATATATATATATATATATATAGGGGGAACAAAGTATAATAAGCCAAAGATGGATGGGCAGAGATGTATATAAGAGGGTGACCATGACAGGGAGCCATCCAGGACTGTCTCACCCAGTACATATCCCAATGGCACAAAAGACATGAGGTACACATCTCTCCCACTGTACATAGCAGCCACCAGTATCTGTAAGCATTACAGTGTATGTGGTCCATGTGCCTGCTGTACAACATGACTGTACAATGAAGTACACATCTACTATCTGTAGACATGTACCTGTCACATAGGTTCATAGGTATGTAGTAGACTATCTTCACAAAGGCATATATTAGCCTAGGCAAGTTGTGCAGCTTTCACCACCCCATTGGTTAGTCTCCTAAGCCCTAGTTCTAATAGCTAGTACCCTAAGCCCCTTTCTAGTGGGGCTGCTGATGTGATGCCTGGCGTGAATTGTCTGTTTCCCATCCACTCATCAAGGTTCCTATTGAAGAATGTCAGCGAGGGGCTCTGTCTAATGTACATTAGGACTCTGTTCCACAGTAAGGCAAGTGTCCGGGGTGATACTCTATCCCAC
Organism: Protopterus annectens; assembly: GCF_019279795.1. Taxonomy (NCBI): domain Eukaryota; kingdom Metazoa; phylum Chordata; order Ceratodontiformes; family Protopteridae; genus Protopterus; species Protopterus annectens. The sequence goes on along the minus strand of NC_056725.1, from coordinate 922,891,809 downwards.
CAGCATGTTGTATTCATTGTTGTGATAAGGTTCATATCCCTGGAGTGTGTAGTGCGACTCAATTTTGTTATCCATAGATGGAGCATGTTCAACAGTTATGTGTTGGACATGGCTCTGTATGTTAGGCAGAGTGTGCCTCTGAGTTGGTGGTATGCAACAGAGAACAGATTTAGTCTTACCAGTTGTGTTGCATAACACAACTGTTTGAGGCCAGTAATCCTCTTGGTGAGGTACCTCTGTGGTCTCTTCAGCTGCTGAATATGCTTAGTTGAGTACATCCAAAATGGTGCATTGTACTCAATGATGGGTCGGATGACTTAAGAGTAGAGGGCCACCACTACCTCTTTTGATCCTGATGCAAACCCTTTGTTGATTAGGTGGGCCACATAGGATTTCCCAATCACTTTGGCAACATGGTTGTCAAAGGAAAGATGACTATCTACTTGTGTCCCCAGATCCCTTATTACCTTGTCAGTTTTAAGGGGGTAACACCTATGTGGTAGTTTGTGGGTACTTTGTTTTCACCAAAGGGGATTACTATCCATTCTTCCAAATTGAGCTTGAGGCCATGATTCTGACACCACACATCTGTCTCATAGTGTCCCTTCTGGAGAATATTTGTGTCATCCAGGGAATCTATTATGGCAAATACTTTACAGTTCCCAGCAAACTTAGTCAACCACAGCCCTCCTGTGTTGGCATGTACTTTTGAGAAGTCTATACCAAACAGGAGGGACCCCAGGACTGAACCCTGGGGGACACCAGTTGTTACTGGTGTAGAGTCTGACATGTAGCCAGCAACTCTTAATTTGTGGGATCTATCTGTGAGCCAGTTTGCAATCCATCTTGTGATGTATGGATTCATGCCCAGGTTGGTGAGTTCATCTATGATACCTGACTGGGGAATGGTGTCAAAGGCCTTAGCGAGGTATAGGTAGGCTGTGTGGAGCTCATTTCAATCATCTGTAGCCTGGGTAACTGTCTCAAGGAAATCCACCCAGTTCAGGAGGTGTGATCTGCATTTGATGAAGCCAAACTGGGTGTGTTCAACTATGTGAAGGTTCCCAATGTCTTTATTGTTGACTTCCATTATGATTGGCTCCATTGTCTTGCAGATCAGACTCATCAGGTTCATAGAACGTGAATGCCAAGGGTCTTTTGTGGCCCCACCCCTGTGGAGTGGGAAGAACGTTGCTGTGCAACATTCTATGGGTACATATCCTGTAGAGAGCATGTAGAGAGAGGTGTAGGTATCTTTGATGAATATGGATACATCCCCACCCTATGTGCTATGATTCAGGTTCTGATGCTGGAAGGTATGGAATGAGTAATATCCTGGTAATGCTGGTGTGCTCTCTGGAGCCTTGAACTAGGTTTCTGTTACTGCACAGATATCAGTATTCTCCATACTGAGAAATGCTTCGAGTGTGTGCATCTGGAGGCTGAGACTTCTGGCAATGAGTAGCATTTAGCTCACTTTGTGGTTATTTGTGTTGGTTACGGGGTTTGGTTTGTCCTGAGTGACCGGTGTTCCACACATGAAGTCAATGCCTCATTGGTCCGATATGACCATAAGCTAATTATCCTACATATCCACATTCTGCCCCCACCCCCCCCATTAAGGAAACCATGTTAAAAATATCTCCAAAGACAACTTCATAATTCTTAAAACAGAAGTGATGAACTTCAGGACACCCATGCAGATGGACAAAATAGTTACGACTACTGAATCCTACACAATTGCACTTTATAAGCACTTACATGAGTCCATGGATCATGCTATCCCAAACAGAACCAAGATGCTATCCCCCAAGAAAAGGAAGCCAATCTGGTGGTCCCCTGCCATAAACAAACTGCACAACAGAAGGAAGAAACTGTTGCAAAAGAGGGTGAAACCCATGAGTGGAGGAGCTCCCTGGTCAGCCTCAGTAAGAAGCTGCGATTCCTGATAAAATCCTCCAAAGCTAGTTATGAAAACAAAATTGCCACTGATTCTAAAGACAACCATAAAGCATTCTATAGCTATGTCAAGAATCACAATGGCAACACTCAGATCTGCTCTAAGTTACAGCACAATGGCACTAAATATGCAGACCCAACTGATATTGCCAACATCCTGGCAGATAGGATCAGTGCTAACTTTACCTCCCTCTGTCCCATGAAAGAGCCCATCTCTATACCAGAAGAATGCAAAGTTGCTGTCATCATGGCTGCACAGGTAAAAACCACTCTCCAAAGCCAGGAACACAGCATCCATGGGACCAGATAACATCCCAGGCTGTGTTCTACATGAACTACAGAATGAACTGGCACCACACCTAAGTACCATGTTCAATCATAGCCTCACCTCAGGCTTTGTGCCTGCTGAATGCTGGTTCACACAGCCTATCTAGATCTTGCTAAGGCTTTCAACACCATCCCCCACTCTGGAATTATAGATAAACTCACTACACTAGGTATAAATCCATATGTCACAAGATGGGTTACCAACTGGCTCACTGACAGAATCCACACTGTGAAAGTAGCAGACTCCAAGTCCGACTTCAGACCAGTGACAAGTGGAGTACCACAGGGTTCAGTCCTGTGTACTATCCTGTTTGGTATCTACTTCCCTGAAGTACAGGCTAACACAGAAGGTCTTTGGCTAATGAAGTTCCCAGATGACTGCAAACTAGGAGCCATAATCAAAACTACTAAAGATGTGGACATCCTACAAAAGGGCCTCACTGAGACAGATGCTTGGTGTCAAAGCCATGTCCTCAAGCTCAATGCCAAAAAGGGCATTGTCATCCTCTTTTTTAATAGCTATGTACCCATGAACTACAACATAGGCGGTAGTATACTTAACACTGAAAGTGTGATAAGAGACCTTGGGACACAGGTGGTTAGTAGACACTCCTTTGATAATCACATCGCCACAGTAGTCAGGAAATCCTTCTACATGGCACACCTCATCACAAAAGGTTTCTCATGCAGAAAAAAAGAGGTCATTGTTCCCCTCTACTCATCACTCATTAGATCCATTATAGAGTACAATGCCCCTTTTAGTATGTACCTCACAAGACATCTACAACAACTCGAAAGCCTGCAGAAATACCTCACAAAGAGGATTAGCAGCCTCAAATACATGCCCAACACAGACCGTCTCAAAACACTCCAGCATTACTCTGTTGCATATCGCCTACTCACAGGTGATCTCTGCCTAACATACAAAGCTATGTCAAACACAGAGCTGTTGGACATGCTCCACTTAAAGAAATCCCAATCTCTCCAAGCTTCGCCCCCAAAACCCGGACCAAAAGGAGGGGGTGTATCCATTTTCATAAAGGATACCCACACCTCCAGGTTAGTGGCACAGCACGAGGCCTCGGAGACCATCCAAGTGCAACTAACAGTAGGCAAAGCTGCTTATCAGATTGTAGCCTGCTACAGATCACCTACCTTGTCTCAGGACCCTCACTCAGCATTCCTGAGAACACTGGAAAATATAAAGGTCCTACCAAACACCATGATATTAGGAGATTTCAACTACCCAAACATTGACTGGGAGAATTACTCAAGTACAAACTCCTTTGCCCAATGCTTCCTAGAGTTTATATACTCAAATGCCCTGGAATAGCTGGTCACCACGCCCACTAGAGGTGACATCATACTGGGCCTGATCATCACCAGCATAGGGGATCAGTGTTCCACACCAGAAGTAAACCCCTCGCTGGTATGATCAGATCATAAAGTAATTAAACTGGACATCCACATCCTGACCCCACCCCCAGTCAAGGAAACCACTGTGAAAAAACTTTTCAAAAGCAAACTTCACACTTCTCAAGACTGAAGTGAAAAGTTTCAAAGCCCCCTTGCTACAGGATAATGCTATCCAATCCGCAGAATCCTTTACACGTGCATTATATGAGCATCTACAGGGATGCATGGATCAAGCCATCCCAAGTAAAACCAATACTCACTCCTCCAAAAAGAGGAAACCAGTCTGGTGGTCCTTCTCCATAAATAAGCTATACAGCAGAAGGAGGAAACTACTACATGCTAGAGCATAATTCCAAAAAGGAAAGGCATCACTGATCATTATTAGCAAGAAACTACGATCGCTCATAAAATTATCCAAGGCCAGTTTCTAAAGAAAAATTGCCAAGGAATCTAAAGATAACCACAAAGCCTTCTTTAGCTATATCAAACATTTAGGTGGCAACTCTCAGATATGCTCTGAGCTACTGCAAAATGGCAAAAAATACACTGAACCAACTGACATTGCCGACATCCTGGCAGACAAGTTCAGTGCAAACCTCACCCCCCTCACCCCCAAAAGGGCCTGTGTCCATCCCAAAAGAATGCAGAGCCCCAGACATCACGAACATGCAGGTAAAAACAGCCCTCTCCAAAGCTAAAAACACAGCATCAATGGGACCGGATGGTGTCCCAGGCTGCGTCTTACATGAGCTCCAAAAGGAACTAAACCCTCACCTAAATTCACTGTTCAGACTCAGCCTTACCACAGGCTATGTACCCAAAGAATGACGTACAGCAACAGTCATCCTGCTTCACAAAGGTGGTGCCACAACAGAACCTGGGAACTATCACCCTATAAGCCTGACCAGCCTGGTCTGCAAAGCTATGGAGTGAATTATCATGGAACTCATAAACAGAGACACTGGGAACCTCCAGACACTGGACCCTACCCAATTCGGCTTTGTTAAAGGCAGATCTTGCCTCCTAAACCTAGTTGACTTCTTTGAAACAGTTACCAAGGCCATAGATGAAGGGAAGGTAGTCCACACAGTCTACCTGGACCACACTAAGGCCTTCGACACCATTCCCCACTCTGGCATCATAGACAAGCTTACCAGCTTGAACATTAACCCCTATGTCACGAGATGGGTGGCCAACTGGCTCACAGATAGAACACACATGGTCAGAGTTGCGGGTGCCATGTCTGACTCTAAACCAGTCACAAGTGGCATCACACAGGTCTCGGTCCTGGGACCCCTCCTGTTCAGTATATACTTCTCTGAGGTACAGGCAAGCATGGGAGGACTATGGCTGACCAAGTTTGCAGATGACTGCAAATTGGGGGCCATAATCGACTCTCTGGCTGACACAGACATCCACCAGAAGGGTCTTACAGAGACAGATACCTGGTGTCATAACCATGGCCTCAAGCTGAATGCCAAAAAATGCATAGTCATCCCCTTTGGAAAAAACAAAGTGCCCACGAATTACCACGTAGGTGATAATCCACTAAGTACGGAAAATGTAATTAGGAACCTGGGGACCCAGGTAAATAGTAACCTCTCCTTTGATAATCACATTGCCAAAGTGGTTAGATATTCCTTCTATGTAGCCCACCTAATCACAAAAGGGTTCAACTCTAGATCAAGAGAGGTCATTGTGCCCCTCTACTCATCACTCATTAGGCCCATAATAGAGTACAATGCCCCATTTGGTATGTACCTTAATTGGCACATGCAACAGCTGGTAAGACCACAGAAGTACCTCACCAAGAGGATCATGGGCCTCAAAGAGATGCCCTATGCAGCTTGACTAAAGAAACTCCAGCTCTACTTGGTTGCTTACTGCCTGCTCAGAGGTGATTGATGCCTGATGTATAAGGCCATGTCCAACTCCACCTCAAGAAAAACAAATCTCTTAGAGCCACACACTCCAGTGAATTAAACCTCAGCAAAGCAATAAACAGGATGTGCTGGATGGATAGATTCCTGTCCCAGAGACTTCCCTTGCTCTGGAATAGAATCCCAGTTGATGTTAGGCAGAGCCCCTTGCAGACTCTCTTCAAGAGGAATCTTGACGAGTAGATGGGAAATTGCAAATTTACTCCTGGGATCACTTCAGTGGCCCTGCTAGACAGAGGCCCAGGAAACTAATTTAAAAGGGAGGCGAATGGAGGCTAGGCTTATAAATGCCCTTGGGCAGATAGCCTGGTACCTACCTATGAACCTATAAACCTATATGCTCTAGGGACCTAAACCTTGTCACCACAATAAACAGAGCATGCCGGAGGGATAGATTCTGGTCCCAGAGACTTCACATACTCCAGAATAAACTACCTATCTATATCAAACAAAGCTCCTCATTGGCACTCTTCAAGAAAAATCTTGATGATTGGATGGGAAATAGGAAATTCACCCGGGGGATCACTTCTGTGTCTCTGCTCAACAGTGGCACAGGAAAATTAATTTCTTGGGTAGCAAAAGCCAGGGTACCTTTTTGGCTGTGCTTGTATAGGCCCCAGGGCCGATAGCCTAGTACCTACCTATGAACCTATGAACCTTTGAGCCTTGCCTAAAAAAGTTAATATGGGGACAGCAAGAGCCTTGGCCAGTATTCAGAAGCATAGGGGCGACAGGTGCAAACCATCTGTGGCGAAGCAGCAAGGCTTGTCTATCATGTCATCACAGGCAGACAGAGACTAGATCCCCTTTGAATGACACCACAAGCTCAGCCAATTGTTGATGTTTATCATCTTTCTGTTTTAGTGCAGTATCAAGTAGGTGAAGGTAAGATGCTACTCAAGATTTGACCCTGTGTGTGCCAGCATATGGTGCATCAACCCATATATGATACGGTCATGGCCTATGTATACAATACACTCACAATACACCTAGTATGATAAGCCTGCTGAGGTTAGCAAATGTGAAAAAAAATCTTTGTGCAGACTGTCAGCAAGTAATGTCTGTATTGCACCCTGTAACTCCATATTGCTTGCTGAAGTGTAAAGATGTACTTAGTTTGGATTAAGAACACCGCACTTGCCTACTGTGTGTGTGTGTGTGTGTGTGTGTGTGTGTGTGTGTGTGTGTGTGTGTGTGTGTGTGTGTGTGTGTGTGTCTCATTGGGGAGAGAGCAACCTTTCTGGAGACTACTCACACCCCTTAAAAGTGGTATCCTCATCCTTGTCAAGTCTCATGATGTCACCATCCTACAAATATACCTGTGGAAAGATAAAATCCCAGTAATGTGTATTAGTGTGTCTTGTAAATGCATACTGATGTAGTATCATAATGTAGTGAGGTAGGGGGTTTGGATCTTGCACTTGCCAACGGGGTGTGTCTTTCTGGGGAGAAGCAACCTTTTTGGAGACTACTCACACACCTTAAAAGTGGTATACTCATCTTTGTCAAGTCTGATGATGTCACCATCCTACAAATATACCTGTGGAAAAATAAAATCCCACTAATGTGTATAGTGTGTCGTGTAAATACATAGTGCTGTAGTATCATAATGTCGTTAGGTAGGGGTTTGAATCTTGTACTTGCCATCTGTGTGTGTCTCCCTGGGGAAGAGCAGCCTTTTTGGAAACTACTCACACACCTTAAAAGTGGTATACTCATCTTTGTCAAGTCTGATGTCACCATCCTACAAATATAGCTATGGAAAAGTGAAATACCAGTAATGTATATAGTGCATCATGTAAATGCATACTGCTGTAGTATCATAATGCACTTAAGAAAGTGTTTGAATCTCGCACTTGCTGACTGTGTGTGTCTGTGCTCCATGTGTGTGACACAGTTGGCCAATTTGGAGTGGGTTTTAATTTTTCTAGTGTATGACATATCACAATGACAACTGTATGTGCATTACACATGTAAGGTAGCTGTGGGGCAAATTCATATACATAGATGTGACCTCAAGTTTTTCATAGCTGGGTACTCTGCTTTCTCCATGAATGCATGTGTTATCTTTGCCAGAGTGTGCTGGCGCTTTCCAGACCTTAGATCACTTCTGTATGCTTGTGACAAGCTTAGCCACTGCAGTGATCCCTGGGCTATGTCTTCCATTTCACATCCACTCATCACGGTTTCTATTGAAGAGTGTGAGTGAGGGTTTATGCTTGAGGTATATTTGAAACCTGTTCCAAAGCAAGCAAAGTCTGGCAAAGATAACTAATCATTATAGGTGTGCAACAACCTCTGTGGATCTGCATGCAAACCCTTTATTGCTTATGTATTCCACAGAGGGATTTCCAAAACCCTTTGGTAATGTGATTATCAAAGGAGAGATGATTTAACACATGGCTCTATGTATACATTAGTACCTGTTCCACATTTTGGGGGCTACTACCTATGTGGTACTCTGGGGATACTTTGTTTTCTAAAAGTGAATAACTATGCTTTATTTGGCTTATATCTTTACAGCATGAGTTTGACACCAGGTATCTGTCTGTATGATACCCTTTTGGAGGATGTGTGTGTCATCTGGAGAATAAAGTATAGCCCACAGTATGCATTGTCATCAAACGTGGGCAGACATATCTCTACTGTGTTTGCTTGTACCTAAGAAAGCTATATGCCAAACAGGAGTGTTCCCAGGACTGAGTGCAGGTGAATACCACTTGTTACTGGCATAGAATAGTACATGGAGGCTGCAAATGTTACTGTGTGTCCTACATCTGTGCGTCAGTTGTCAAGCCATCATCTAACAATCATTTATGGTGAGTCTGCTGAGGTTATGTATAATACCAGTATGTGGGATGGGTATGAATTGCTGGTGAGCTATAGCTTGGCTGTGTTGACCTCCCCTCCCTCACCTATAGCCTTGTTGACTTGCTTGAAGTCTACTAGGTGTAGGAGCCATGATCTGGCCTTTAGAGAACCTAAGTGGGTATGGTGCAGTGTTTGCAGGTTCATAATGTCTCTGTTAATGAGTTCCATAATGCTGTGCTCCATAGCCTTCCAGATAACATTGGTCTGGCTTATAGAGTGATAGTTTCCAGGACCTGTTGTAGTGCTACCCTTAATCAACTTATGCTAACATTTGCACTGGGTGTGACGAGGGTGGACAGGTTTAAGAATAAGTATATTAGAGGGTCAGGCCAGGTTTGAAGGTTAGTAGACCATGCCAGATAGGCAGGATTAAGTTGGTTTGTACATGTGCTGAGGAGGGATGTAGAGTATATTGTGAAATAGATGCTAAGGATGAAGCCAAAAGGTAACAGGAAAAGAGGAATGCCTAAGATGAGGTTTATGGCTGTGGTGAGAGAGGACATGCAGGTGGATGGTGTGATAGCACAAGATGCAGAGGCCAGGAAGAAATGATGTACTGTGGTGAACCCTAATGGGACCATCTGAAAGGAGAAGAAGAAGAAGACGTTGTAGCTCAACCCTTGTGGACTGTAAACACCATTACCGTGTGTCATTCTACAAGTATGTAACCTGTATAGAGGCTGCATCTGGACAGTGTTTAGGTGAGTGGTGACATCATATGTCAGCTTGTGTATGACACCGCCAGGGACACTGTCCAGTACCATTGCCACTGTGATGTGTACTTTGTTAAAGAGAAGTTTTAACAAGAGTGTCTGTGAATCATCAGGTTTTACATTCTTCAGGTCTGGAAATGTGGCCCTTGTGTAATGAAAGGGTGGTGAAATCCGCATTCAAACTGTCTGACAAGGAATTGGTAATGTCAGTCAGATAAGTGTACTTTGTGACCATTTACATTAACTGTGACCCGATCTGAGATTTCCCCTGTAGATTATGAACAACACTGAAGAAAGCTTTAGTGTTGTCTTTGGAATCCTTGCCATTTAGTATTTTGAAGCCTGCCTTGTATGTTTATTGAGGGATTGTATTTTCCCAATGATACTGACCAGAGAGGTTATCCCTTCTTGGTATGTAACTCTTTTGGTACAACTTCACACCTTCTATTATATATTTAGTTTATGGCAGGGGTCCATGAGACTAATGCACTTTTACTGTATAAGTGAGAATTTCTTGTGTTTGTGATAGCACGGTCTATGCAACCCTGTAGGTGAACAGTGTGCATTAATAAAGGATTATGCAGCTGGAACAGTATTAACCTTAGTAATTCAAACCAATGACTGATAGCAACAACAGCATCACCCATAGCACAGTGTCAACCCATGTCATACACACACATGTGTACACAAGTTCCAAAATGTGTGTAGTACAATGCATACTGGCCACCATTAGAAAGTATGGAGTGTTAACACTGGCCAATACAGGGCATGTCACTCTGCCCATGTGTCCAATATGCACGTACATGCAGACAGTGCACCTCCACTATGTTCATAAATGCACACACCCCACACTTACTGTCCACTGTATAACACATGCTGACACAACTACACACATCAGCCAAGTGGCACATGAGCAAACAAAACACAATTGGAATAAACACTAGAGGAAACAATACAACTTTGCTAATTACAGCTTTAATGCATCATGTCTGCTCAGCTACACCTTCAAGGATATCATTACACTTTACTGCTGACAACATGCTACGCATTCAACCACTGCTATACTTTATTAAAGTCACCCTGTGCATCAGCACCATGTTGGCCTGTTCCTGCATCAATGTTACAGATGACAGGAGGTGGCACAGGTTTCATCATATGCACAGGGTGTGTTGTTGGTTTGCCAGATGCCTACACTGAGCCATACAATCGACATGTGTGTGTGAGTGTGTGTTTGAGGGCCATGAGTACTGTTATGGGTCAATGTTGATGTAATGTGTGTGGGTATGTGTTTGCCCTAGGTTTCTGGTTTATGTGTGTGTGTGTGTCTGCATGCACACAGTTCCACCATGTGGCTGCCATATACAGGGATTTGTGAGACAGCTACAGACTGTACCTGGCAGGCTTTACAGATCACCGTCTCTGGCCACGATATGGAACTTGTGCCTGGCAGGGGTGCTACAGACAGTATCAGGTACTAATCCAGACTGGGTACTATCTGAAGAGGTTGACATATGTCCACTGGATCCAGGTCCCTGCTGGGACTGGTCAGAGCCACGTGCACGTGGTCTTCTAGGACGGTCTATGTACAGCCCCCCCAAACATTGCTGGGGCTGGAACTGGCACTACGAGAGTGGATGTGACTTGCTGGACATCCATGGCGACCTCCAGCTGCTGATGTTGCTGGCACGTCGATGTCTCAATGGTCCCGCACTGTCCTGACATATGGACATGACATTGTGGAGGACATCCAATAGCTCACCCCAACGTCTATCAATGACCTGTCTGGTGTACTGCTCCATTCGTGTCTGTGCCTCCATGACAGCCTGGAACATGCATGTGGTAGAAAGAGGTGTGGCACGTCTGCCAGGGGCATGATGACCAGCAGTGCTCTGACGAGAACCCCTGGGCATCTGCCTATGTGGTACCATTCTAGACATCAGGCTATGGCTGCTGTGTCCTGATACATGTGCCATAGATACCACACTGTCCTGGCCAGTGCCAACCGTACACTGTCCCTCAGCTAAGGACAATGGTGATGATGACTGTGTGCATGGATGGGGTGGAGACTTGTACACTGTCAATTGGTGGCCCAACAACAGACCCTGACAAACCTGCCTCTGCCTCAACACACCTATCCTCATGATCACTGTCTGTCTCAGTGACATCAGGTTCCCTGCTGTACTGAACCAGCCCCACCTCGGCAACTGTGAGAGGAAAACAAGAATCACACTTTAAGACCTGAACATGAAGTCAGACCACATGCACACATGCACACATGCGCACATGCGCACATGCAAACATGCACACATGCACACATGCGCACATGTGCACATGCACACATGAGCACATGTACACATGCACACATGCGCACATGCGCACATGTACACATGTGCACATGCACACACACAAAAATACACTCCTCCTTAAAGCAGACACACACAACACCAGCAATCTCAGAACATACACAATAGCAGGTGATGGTGGGGTACAGTATCACAAGCAAAACAGTCATATCACACATGTCAGCATGCAGGACATGTGTTGCTCAACAGCATGCAGTGCAAGTGTAGACAGTCCTTGTTACTAACAGTATACATGGCTTTGATACATGTGTTTTGTTATTAGGTGATGGGCCTCCCCCTGGAACACAAAGCATACATGGACACAGCATTGATGTGCAGGTATTCAAAACTCTGTAATATACTGTGCACTGTGCACCATAACAAACAGGTGGACATACCATGGCTGGATGTGTATCTGTGTGTCAGATACATATCCAATGCTGATTACAGCCTCTGTGTCTTTAGCTAATAATTGTAGACACATTTTTAGCACATGCATGATGAGTATTCACACAACATCATCAGTGGTGCATGGATAATTGATAGAATACCATTCGGCCACATACCCAATGTACGGTACTTATGGTGAGTGTAGATCATATTGTGGACATGCCAGTGTCATCCATGACATGGCATGCTAAAACACAACTGCATATTTAAACACTACACATACCTAATGTGTGTCATATGACCTAGCCACTCAATAGCATCACAAGACATATATGTGTCAATTGTGCAAATGGTGATTGGTATGCATATCGTTTAGAGGTGCATATGTGTGCACACATGCAACATTAAGGTGTATAGCAAGGTGTATAGCAATGAAAGCTATGTGTAGTGCTGTGGTTACAATAACTGGATGGGGTATAGTACCATAGGCCATCGTCATGAAGCATCATGTGGTCACTCAAGGCTACAAATGTTTCCCAAACCAGCACTGCTCATGCTGTACTGGAACTGTACTACCTTGGCTACATTCACCATTTCATGACCAGTTGTTACATGAGTTTGTAAGGAGGCCAATAAGAAGCATTCCCTGACATGAATGTGTAGTGTGTTGCAGAGTGTTTAAATGCCCCATGATACGCCTCTACCCCTCAGGTATATTATGTGTAATGTGTGGATGAGAGTATGGATACTGGACTGTGTCTTTACAGAGGGTTTGGGAATCCTTTATGTGTAGCATGTTAAAATGCTCCGTGTATGACATAGAGTGTGTATGCTATGTGCATGTTGAGTATCAACTGTGCCTATCCAATAGTCACTACAGTCTAGCCATATTTGTTTGAGATGGTCTGGGTATTGCATGTGTTTGAGGCAGCCAATCACATTAGTGAGATGTGCGTGGTCTTACACCAAACATGCATAGCATGCATTATGGGTAGGTGTGTTACATGTGTACATGGCCTACACCTTAACTATGACATGCACTTTTTATTTACAATAATAACTGTAGAACACACTCACCAGCATCTGTCCATTGCCTTGATGTCACCCTAGAGGGACCTACATAGAGATGAGACAGTTTGTCAGTGGCCACAACTGTGGCATTGCTACTGTGTGTTTGCAATCTTACAGTACAACAACAGTTTACATTCACAGAGCTACAGATTATGTTCCAAATGATCAGTATTGCACAACAACAGGCTCCACATCTTTTAACGACACACTCCACATCTCACATATGCATGATCTACCAATACAGATAACAGTAGTCTACAGATATGCCATGTTACCTGCATGCTCCATGTGTGCTTGCTGGGTGGCTCCAACCTCCATCATGGTGTATGTCTGCTGCTGTTGTTGTTTGGCAGGTGCCACCAGGCTCAGGAGCAGCTCCTCCACTCTGGTGAAGGGGGATGGATATTAACACCACCTCCTGTTGCAAGCTGTTGTCTCTGCACATCAGCAGCACGCTGACGGACATATCTGAGAAGATCACTGCAGTGGTGGCGTACCTGCTCATATGTCTGGTTATGCAGGCCTACTTCATTTACCCTGCTGACAACATCTTGCCACATTTCAGTACGCTCCTGCTGGTCCTGGCTGGTTCATGAGAACATGAGACTATAGTGCTGAATCATACTGGTAGTAATTATGTCATCTTCAGCAGTACTGTAAGTGGGGTTCCTGTGATATGCCATGATTCCTGGAAGACATAAATATGAAAATATGTCTGAGCAAGTCATATGGCACATTTAACATTATACAGTACAGATATCACTGAACTGCCATATATAGCAACCTATTAGCTAACCGAGAGTGAAACACTTTAACTGCCACTGATCACTGCTCACCCCACAACTGCTTGGAAGTGCCTGGCTCACTCTCAATCTAATGAACCATGTTCTGCACAGCAACAAAATAAAATCACTATATAAGACTATACAAGAGTACCTGGCACACTGTATGCAACACAATGCACCACCTAGCCACAGCAGATATACATGAAGCTGATGTGTAAAGAAATATATCATCCATCACAATGAGTGTAAGGTCCAGTAAATGAATTACTATTATACCACACAACTTGTTAATGGCAAACCCGTGTCCAAAATATGTGCACAATTGGGAATATAGGTTGCATACTGCTGTAGTACACTATGAATGTTGCTAGATACACAGTTATATGTTTTATCACACATATGTCAAAGGACATGTTACAGACATACCCACACACACCTCAGACATAATTACAGGACACAAAGGTATGACAACCCAGATAAGATTTCAGTGTGTACTATACAGTACTGTGTCAGTACTTACACAACCTTAATCTTGAGAAATGTAATCTGTGATGAATACAGGGACCACACAAAACAGTGGATGCAAGCAATGTGGACATACACCATACTTTGCTGTACAGGCCCAGAGCTTCAAGTAGTACTACAGTACACACAGGATTTGGATTCAACATCAGTACCAATCAATAGTCATAGATGTAGTGCTTTAGCCTCCAATGACACACCCTATTTAAAACCAAGGGACTTAATCACACTGTATGCAATAGCAATTTTTCTGCCTAGCAACCGAATACACAGCTTTTGCTAGGATCAAAGCAAGGACCCATAATACCATGACATAAACAGTTGCCCACTAAGCTATCCCCCAGATACATATCTTTGACGTATTCACAAACAGATTGACCATCACAGTCAGTTAACAGTACAGAGAATCTATTGCAATAAGTAGATGTAGGTGTGTAAGAGTGTATATAACTATATATATATATATATATATATATATATATATATATATACACATATACACATCCATTGGTGTACATATACATATATATGTAGGCACATATACATTTCACCTTTCATAGCGAGAATATCAATTATACAAAGGATGTGAGGTCTACAGTAATGTAGTAAATTCGCACAGTCTTGGGATAAATTTATTGAAGGTGTTCACAGCCCAGGTAGCTTTAGCAGGCCTCACTGGCTTCAATATTGCAAACTGAGCAAACCACCCACAGTGTTTAACCCCCACCTGTCATATACCAGCAATGTATGCTGTCTTGTTTGTTACACACTAAAACCTACATACAAATATGTGCATACTAACCTTCACCAACATATATATCTCCACCCTTTACAAACAGTTGCAATATGTCCTCTGCTCTATGCACATATACAGATGTGAATATATATGACACATATATATTTCTCAGTATGTGTGTGGCATACACACACAAGGTCCACACTGTTGTAAGTCCCTGGACCTCACAGCTGAACTGTTGGTCCTTGCTGCAACACAAACAGGTGTCACATATGAACACACACTAACATTAGGGGGATATATATGGCTACAAATGCTAGATAAGCATACTACACTACTACAGCAGTTGCCAATGCTAAGCTACACTTTAATATGACTATCATGCATGTGTTGTTCTGTCACACCCATGTTTAAATAATGTCAGCGCTAATCTCCCCAACAGCTATTGGCCACACTACTGTATAGAACACAGATAACATGGATCAGATCTTTGACATTTAATGCTGAGCTACACATTTCACAGGTATGTCCCACTGCCCACAGGTACACACTGTATTGTCCATAGCAGTAGTTAAGCAGAACAGCTATGCATAAATAAGTACTGCTGCCACATATGAATGGTTCACATTATGTAGACTATTCTTCAATAACATCTACTACATGCCAGTAAATACATATGTGTCACATATTTTTCCTTTGTATGATTTGGTAATATTTCTTTTTCTTTATCCTTTTCTCTGTCTCTCTGTCTCTCTCTGTCAATCTCTGCAATAGTGTGATTGAGTTTGTTGGCAGAGATTGCAGCCTGCTTTTGTAGGTATCTGCACATGAGCATGGGATGGCCTCTGCACCAGTTAGTGGCCACCACTTGCTAATTGCATGCAGCCTGCTGTATAGTAATTGCAGTAATCACTGTCATAGCAACCCAGTACTATAAAATGCTAACTCAGGTAGGTGTGGCCCTTTCAGCTTTCCAAGATGGAGATCATCCTTGTTTGCTGTGGACACCATTGTTTAAGACAGAAGGTTGGTATAGTTCTTATAGAAGGCCCTGCACACACAGGTATATTCTACATTTGGGTAGGGGTGCAGAAGTACAGAGAGTGTAAGTATTAGTGTGTGGATTTTATCTTGCTGGACTTACAGGGTTGCTGTGTACATGTTAGTTTATCAAGGCAAGTAGTCTGTCTGCGTAACTCCCAACTGTGGATCTATCCACATGGTAGCCAGACAATAGCCTGTTATTTTTTGTCTGTGCACCACACAGGTATTTTCAGCAATAGAGCAATGGCATTGTTACACTTGGTTGCTACCAGTACATGGCTACATCCATTTGTATTTCAGTGTTGTATTCCTATATAAGGGTATGCTTCTGAAACTCCTTCCAAAGCTATTTGCACAGTGTGTAACAGCAGAAAGGCTGATATGCCTCTGTGTTTTTGCCTCTGCCAGACCTCTCAACCACTCAGGTACATATTTGAACAGACTCAGGGAAAGTAAGGAAAACGTTAGGGACACCTTTAAAATGTTAGTGCCATTAAGTTGAAACATTGAGAGAATCAAAGCATATGAATTAATACACCTTTTCTGAAGTAAAAGAAGTGTCTAACTCTTAATTATTGTCATTATTCATTAAGTGTAATTCACCACCTTTCTGGCCAAATTCAGTTGTTTCAGGAGGGATTCAGAGGGACAGAGCTAAAATTTGTGTCAAAATCAGGGACATTCCTGAAAATTAGGGACAGTTGGGAGGTATGGCCTCTGCCCTAAACAGATATGCCAGTGTTTGTCCTGCTGTGATACTGTGTGGGGTTGTAAAGTGATGGTGTAACATTATTTCCTACTAGAATGGCTGCTTCTCTTATCACAGTCATGTAATATAATCCCACAACAACTGTTGGTAAAGATCCACAGAACAAGTTGTGTGGTACGACATTCCTATTTTTCCTTTACATTCACTCATTCTGATGCATGATATATTTATTTCAGCACCAACTTGTATATCTACTGTGGCTTAGTGGTACTTCATGTTGTGTAGTGTGTACAAGGTCTGGGGTTTGAGACTGACAGAGATGTTTTATTTTGCTCCTGAGCAGAACAAGGGCCCTCACATACAGAGTGACTAAGACACTTTTAAGCAGTTGTAAGAAGGTTTGCGCGGGTTTGTGCGATGTTTAGCAATGCTTAACTAAGTGCAAATAAGCACACACTCACGCAAGCCCGCTAACTACTGCTTAATAGTGCTTACTCCCACTAACCCCGTGCTCATTTCTTTGAAAGAAAAGAAAAATGGGGAGATAGGAAAGTGGTGAAAAAGGGGCACAAAGAGGGAAAGACAGTATGGAAAGTAGCTCGGGATGTGCAGGACGGGTGTAGGGAAGGTCCATAGCTGCCCATTTCTTTATCAGCAACAGCTGTGCATATGGAATAAATTTGGAGGTAGATATGAAACCTTCAACTCCTGAGAGAGGGGTGAGGACAACAAAGTATGTTGTAATGCCAATTAAATTACATTTTATGTGTCCAGTGGACATGTGTGCAAAATGGACAGCTATGTATGGGGAGTAATTGTTTTTTTGGGAGCAGATTGCCCCTTTTTTTTCAGGTGAGAGTGGAATGTGGGGTAACAGAAGTAGGTATATTTGGGGAGGTAGGTTGGGGAGGTAAACAAACAAGACAAACAAGATGCATACAGGGGCGGTATATGACACATGTGGTGGGTGAACACCTTTGACGGGGAGGGATGTTTGGAAATCGCAAACCCATGAGACCACAGATGGAAAGAGTGGGACTGAGGTCTCCACCATGGCAGTCACCACTGCACCTTCACAGCCCAGAGGGTGGCTGTGCTGGGGGCTGTGTAGGAGAGGCAGGCTGACCCAGGAGTTGTGCCACTCGTGCCTCAAGCTGGTGTAGAGGTTCTGCAACAGAACATTCAATCTCTCTACGCACCACAGCCCGGACCGTTTGAAGGGTGATAGGTGGCCCTCCTTCACCCACGCTTGCATGGGGGGGCCGAGCCCCATACCCTGCAGTGCTTCCATCTAAAGGTGGCACAGGGCCAATGGAGGAGGAGGAGGTCCCAGGCTGGGCACTGGACCTGCTGGTGCCAGGTGCTATGGCCAGCTGAGGTGGGACAGGTGGGTCCGCTGGGACCAGCCTTCCCATACAAACTATGTTTTGGAGGGTTTAATAAAGATATGGGTTAGTAATAGTCAATAGCATTCCCAATTAGTTATAACAGCATGCAGAAGTATTCCCATTAACCCAACACACCAGATTTTCAACAGTTGAAAAGCAAGCATAACACATGCATATACAGAACAATAGTGGACATTACAACAGCATGCATGTTGAATTGATGGCAACAGGCCACAAATATTGTGGTATTTTAACAGGGCACATGCATAGAAATAAATGCAAATATTATAAACCAATAGGACATATGTCCCAACAAATGTTTTGAGATTAGACATACCGATTGAGGTGTGGAATTGCATTTTTTATGCACATACAGTAGGGTGGAAAAGGATAGCTCAATTAACAACTTATATATCCTTCTAGTTTTCACTACATTCCTATTAACTGCAGTTATATGTCCCTTACATGTATTATTACACTACCCAATGTCCTTATATTGTGCAATTGGATTTTGCTAGATCATTATATACATGAGCTGCATCTTACATACAACCTGTCCAAGTGCAGATGTTACTGCTACATATTTTGAGAGTTGCTCACACACACTACTGCTAAGATGGTACACTGACAGCTCTACTTTCATATAATTACCTAGATATGTTCACGTGAAAGTATCAGTTATATGTTAACAGCTCCCTACATTTCTGGCAGCACACTGACATTTCTGGAGAACAAAATACCAAGCTACTCATGTGCCAGATTAACCTGTACATGCTGGGCATGAACCAACAGTCGAGGGCTGTAAATATGTATAAAAGCTACTGGCACTCCCTTCATCCACGTTATATGGGCCTACCCAAGTGTGGGTTAACACTGCTTAATACAACAGTACTATTTGTAAAATGCAACAGTACAACAACATATAAAAAAAAATGACACAGACGCACTCCAGGAATTATACATTTATTAAAGGATTATTACACCTTTATTTATTGGGTTAAAACACTTTTTGAAGGCTCTCTCATTTATTTTATATAAAAGCACATGCAGAATAATTACTAACCTGCCTGATGATGCAGCCTTTGCAACCTATCTTCATGGGCTTGGTGATTCATAGCCTGGACACCTGCAGCTGTGAAGTAAATACAGTGATATTGAGACATACCTATCCATAGTATGGACAAGCATAGCAATTCTTAACTACTTAATACAATGGCTACTTAGTCAGTACTGGGGCATTAGACATCGCACGGGACTCCTGGATCCACTGGTCCAGTTGATCCTCCTTACGTCGCTTCAGGTCAGAATAATGGTGCCTGGCCTGCTCACCAGTCCATGGAATGCCAGTGGCCTGGTGAGATCATGAGCTAGACTGTTCCAGGCCTCCATTTTATATTGGGTGCCCTGGTACTGGGCCCACAGGAGTCTTTCCTCATGATTGTGGACAAGGAGCCAAACCATTACTTTGGTCTCCTCAATGCCCCAGCGTTGCACTCAAAATCGAGTGCCTTCTCCAACACCGGCCATGCTGACTGCAGAAGGGAGCTACAACCAGTTATGGCAAGTATTCCCACCTGTGGAGCTTAAATATGCCTCATTTCCTGCACTTATTTGTGATTGGCCAGTTTTGAAAAATCTCAGCTGTAGGCACACCTGCTTAGCTGATGTTAGCAATGTTTAATATTTATTTGATAGATATGTGTCTGTTGAAAGTGCATGGTTATGAAATGCTGTCATGGCTTAGTGGTTATGTACTGTGACTATAGTGCACAGTATCCTGAGTTTAAGCCCTGTCACTGCTTTTTATTTTCCTACTGGGTACAGTAAAGGAGGTGTGGCTGTGTTTAGCCAACTTTGCTCAACTTTGCCCGACTTTGCCCAACGTTGCCCAACGTTGCTCGACATTGCCCAACGTTGCGCTCGTTAGCGGGGTGCACAGCTATGCGCAAATACATTGCGCTTGTTTACACTGCTCAGCTACAAGCAATTGGTTTTAAATATGCTAAATACTGCTAAAATGTGCTTAGCAGTGCTTTATAGTGCTTAAAATAAGTTACTCATGCCTCAGAATGCATAACCATTTCACCTGCATATATATATAATTTGTTCACTACTACATATAACATTTGAATGCTTTTTACAAAACTTATACATGATAACTGTCAGGAAATATTTTTGTATACAGATTTAAAACACAAAATGGAGTTTGCAGTAGTGGGACTCAAACTGGGAATGCCTTTTCTTTGTGCAAAGGCTCTAACCATTACGCTATTGCTATTTTTCTTGATTTGCATATTTTTTTCTTATTATCCTCTTCGGTATCTAAGCTGCTAACTGTAGCTAAGCAATGGGCAATCCCGTGCAAACACACGCAAATATGGGCAGCTATATTGGAAATAAAACAAAAAAAAATAAATAAATTTCTTTTCATAGCTAAGCAATGGGCAATCCCGTGCAAACACACGCAAATACGTGCAGCTATATCGGAAATAAAACAAAAAAAAAATAATAAATTTCTTTTCATTTTTAAATTTGTATGAGGTTTAACATATGGGGGAGTGTAGTGTTGCAATGTACACATATGAGCGGACTCGCTCATGTAACTCAACATTTCTTGGGTTTTGTCAGTGCAGGGGCGTGGATTTTTGGACTGCTCGGCAGTCTGACACGCCCACTACACTCGTCCATACTCCATGTAAGCTTTAGAGTTGAGGCAGCGTGCCCTCATTAATATGCATGGCGTGCTGCTGTCATACTCTTAGACTGGTGTTTCCGTGTAAGACTAATCTAGTCTTACACAGAAGATTAGTAAATCGTGGGGAGGGTTATGGCACATTTAGACAGCTGGGGCTGAGAATGTGATTGAAGTAAGGAAGTGAGTGAAGAAGGAATAGTAAGGGGGTAAAAGTTATGAAAAGGTAGTTGCTCATGTTTAGGGATACAGTTTTTCCTGGAATGAGGAAGAACAGAGACAGGTTTTGGCCAGGAAGTCTCTCATAATGGTTTTAATGGACTGGATAGAGAGCATTGACCTGATGGATTCAGGGTAAAGAGTTTCAGGTCTTAACAACATGGTGTGAGTACAGACCATGCCCAGCAGATTTTATAGGTTTGTGGACAGAAAGAAGTTTTTGGTCACTAGATCATAATGGCTGATTGGCAACATAGTAGTGTAGTATTCTATTTAGTGGCAGACAAGCAGATGGATTCTGGATAATTTTATAGGAGGTAAGAAGCTGTGTATATGTTTGTCGATGGGGTAGTTATATCCAGTTTAGGCCTTTTAGTTACATACAGTGATGGGTTCTAAAAGGGTTATTTGCCACAAGTTTAGCCACTTTATTATCACATTGTTCAAGGGTTGATTTTTGTGATGTCAGGAGATTAGTAAGGATGGGAGCACTATGAAGAAGTGAGGGCAGGAGGTTACGTAGTGTCAAATGTAGTTTTAGTTGGGATGTTGAGAAAGTTTTGGGTTCTGTAAAGCATCTCCAATTTTTGGAGAGTTTTTTTATACAATTTTGTATATGCAGGCCATATATAAGATTATCATTCACTATCATCCCTAATAATTTTCTATAAGAAGTGACTTTAATGGCTGTATTATTAAGAGAGCTGATTTAATTTTTTCATGAGAGATTTGGGGAAAATGAAGTAGTTGTAGTTGTTTTATTGTTTTGGGGGGAGGGGGTTGAGCAGGAGTATATGAGTTACTGTCCCTTGTTTCAGTGGCTGTCAAAGCTTCCCGAATAATGTTTTGGAGATATCTGAGATATCCAAGGTTGTCAGATGTGTATAGGTGTGTGGAGTCATCTGTGTATTGTATTAGGATGGCCTGTAGTGCGGATCTGTGAGGGTGTTGTCGAGCATGTTAAAGAGGAGAGGACCAAGGATACAGGCTTTTCACCAGTCATGATTGGAATGTATGCAGAGAGGCCAACAGAAACTGGAAGCAAATCCTAAAAGTGGTAAACCAAACAACCAAATAAAATAAAAAACACTGGTGTGTAAAGAAACAAGCCACTAATAGCACTTTAGCGTAGCAAATTTATTCCACCCTTTCGTCAGAAACATTAAAAAAATATTAAAAAGCAAACCTTAAATATAAATTCAAATATGCTACAAACCAATAAAATGCATTTGTCAATTAATCTCAAAAGTGCCTTTAACCCTTTACTGAATGGCTGGTCTATTGTCACCGACAAAACATTTTACGTTCACAGTCTCATTTATACCAGGCAAGTGGTCAACACTCAGTCGGACTTGCCATTCAGATTCCTTTCGTTCAATTAAGTTCTGATAATTACCACCACCATTCCTCTTTATATGGTCATTATGAACAATATTATAGCCATGAGTCATTTATGTTGGGTTTAAGCCAAGTTTCAGTCATAGCAAAAATATCAGACTTGTGTAGGGTAAGCCAGACATGTAGTTCAGCAGTTTTTTTTCTTATGCATCTAATATTTACAGCAACGAAAGTAGGGTTACTGAGAATGGGGTTGATTGCTGTGGGGTTAGAGTAGTGTATGGAAGAAAATTGTATTGATGTTAGTTGTGATAGTCGGTGTCAAGATTGGGGGAATATCTCCACCTAGGAGGATTTTAGTATATTGTGATATTAGTGACTCTTGTTTGTTGAGGAGCATTGTCCACTTAATTTTATTTTAATTTGAATTGAAATTGAGTTAATCAGTCTATATTTGGGGTAAAGATAAGGGGAGTCATAAACACTTATGTGGTGTGGAATGTTGCACCTCCTACAGCCTGCACTCATCCCTGTATTCCAGAGCATTTTCTGAAAAATCAGCAAAAAAAGGCCTAAGATAATCAAGATTTTTCTACTGTGTTACATCCTAATTTAACAATCTTAATGTCATTTTATTAACAAAACTTTGCCCTTTCTAATTCTGCCTATTATAGGCTGGGTAAGTCACTTAGTTGAAAAGTTAGACCCAAGAGAGGCCTGGATGCCATAAGGAGCTATGGGTGTTAACTGAAAGTATACAAGAAAGGCACTATCAGCTTTAATGAGTAGAACAGGTTGGTGCATTGTATGCAGAGTTTAGGGAGGAACTGTGGCTAGATTGTTAGGACAGAGAAGAGATGGTGACCGCTACCATTAAGTCATGGTAGGATATGAGGTGGCTCACTAGTAGGAGAAGAATAGTGGGGAAGCTGAGGACTAGCATGATTAAGTAAAGGGATCTGTGTGTTATTGATGGTAAGTAGTGGGGAAGTAGGAATCAGTTATGAAACAAGAAGTTGTAAAGTTGCAGGATATTTAGTGGTGGTGCAGTCTGAAAGTTCGTAGAAGGTAGGAAGGAAAGAAATATTTTATATGAAGGAAGACAGCTTGGTTGTCCTGATGTCTTCTCTTTTGTTTCTGAAATGTGAGAAATCAATGGAAGTACATCACACTACCAAGGTCTTTTCATTGTTCTTTATAGTCCGAGAACAACTATTAATGTAATAACACATGGCACATACCTGCACTGTGAGGGAAGCTGATGACTGAGTGAAAATGGAAACCAAAGGAAGGGGAGATTTAGCAATACATTCTACTACAGTGACCCTCATAACCTCAGATCATTTACTACAGGAAGCAATCAGTTTATAGTCAGTACTAAGCAATTAACAAGGAGGCACAAATTAAAACAGGTTTCCTTTCATTTCCTGAATGCAGAACTCTGGAAGTTAGGCAGATTAAGTAACTGGCCTATAGAGTGTAATCTACTGGTCAAGATAAGGGACAGTGGCCAAATTCTGTAAGTAATTGCAGATTACATATCCTGTTTTGCTTTTACTTTTAACTTAGTAAGTAATCTTTAGAGTGTAAGGACTACTCATCTGGAGGGGAATATTACAGCCACTTACCAGCACAAGGCAGTCACACACTTGACATGTTAAGATTAATATACACAAGGCTCTTCATGCCAAACTTTCTGACACTGCACAGTGACAGAGTTCTCAGTGAAAATTTTTGGGATTGTGGCTTGTGGCAGAGCTCCTGCAATATCAGGGTAATGAATGGATGTAGTGATTGCAGGCTATTTCACAATGAAAAAATTCTCGGTGAAAACTTTCAGGATTTGGGTCTTGTGGCAGAGCTCCTGCAGTTTCGAGGTCAGGACTGGATGTAGTGATCACAGGCTCTGCACTGTGAAGGAATATGGTGACGTAGTGGAAGTAGAGACCAATATTTGTTACTGCATGTAATGTTAGGTGTATATATTGTGTGTACATGTGCAAATATAATATGCATACCTTATTCACACAGACACACAGACACAAACACACACACACACACACACACACACACACACACACACACATCCATGCAGACACAAATACATACACACACACACACACACACACACACACACACACACACACACACACACACACACACACATGCACACTGTTTATTCATATTTACAGAAATATGAGTACAGAACTCTCTTCCTATAGCTTCATCTATATTCCATCAGTCATATTTAATGATATAGAGAACTGGATTAGCCTTCCCAATAATACAAAGATAAGAGCACAAGTGAACGAGAGAGGGAGCAGAGAAGACTTGGAAAGGCTGACCCACTTGGCATAAAGTTGTCAATTGTGGTTCACTGCAGACAAACAAAAAGTACTGCACTTAGGTCAAACCAGCCCTGATGGGATTTATCACATGATTGTTGAGGGAAGTGTGACAACAAGCAAGAAATGAAAATTCGATTTTATTACATCTTGACTGTACTGCGTGATGTAGAATGAAAGGTCTGCTGCAGTAGTGAGCAGAATGCTGAGGAAAGAGCCCTACCTAGGTCAGTTGGCACCCTAAGCAATCATCAGAGCGATGTTCTATAGAAACAATGGTTGAGAAACAAGAAAAAAAAATTTTTCACCCAAGCTCAAAGCAGCAAAGAACTTACATTACCTTCTCCTTATAGTTACTCATGCTACAAACAAGGCAATATATTAATTTAGACAGCCACAATATTAGCTCCTTAAATGAATGCCACTTCTGCCCTTGAGTTTGATCAGCAACTCTTCTGAGGTGCCAGTTATGCCCCTTAACAGCTTGTGCATGGGGGAGACACCCCCTCACCTCACTCTGGCTACACTACCATTTGGATATATGCATGAGGGTTAAGATACAGAAGTAAAGGAGTAATGCTCACACACTGCCCCCTGGTCAGGTTATAATGTGAGTAGTGTGTGTTTATTGAAGTCCATATAGGGAGACAAATAACAGGTTGCTGGAAACAGTCCAGAGGAAAGCCAGCACAACTGTTTGTGGACTGGGTAGGGAAAGGACTGACCAGAGATTAGAGAACTGGAGACCCAAGAGGGACATGAGATGGAAGCATGAGGTCATACCTGTGAGATGTGAATGAATCTCATTGAGTAAGAAGGACAGATCAAAAAGGTGGCACTGGAAACAGATTCAATGGACAAGCCTCTCCATATATCTGTGAAAGTAGTTCAAGGACATGATTGTGAACCCATGCAGTGTACTGTCTCCAGCTGATGATGAGGGACTCCACCCATGCAGTGTACTGCCCTACAGCTGATGATGAAGCACTCCACCCATACAGTGTACTGCCCTACAGCTGATGATGAGTGACTCCACCCATACAGTGTACTGCCCTACAGCTGATGATGAGGGACTCCACCCATACAGTGTACTGCCATCCAGATGATGATGAGGAACTCCACCCAGGTAGTGTACTGCCCAACATCTGATAATGAGAGACTCCACTGTGATATTCTGGAGGGCATAGGTAGGACAGATGTAGAAATGAGGACAGAGAAGGGAAGGGGGTGTGGAGGGCAACTAAAAGGTTAAATGCACTTTAAAAGGAGAACCAGATAGGCAACTATCTTCTGCCATCAAATAAAAAATGTAGCATAAAGTAGGCAAACAAAGTTATTCAAACACTTCAGGAAATGTACAGCTTAGGATAATTTATTATCCATTTCTATTAAACAGACATCTTCTAAAGTTTTTAGCATGAAGTCTAAACTACCAGTACCAACTCTCTGTAATTTTTCATTATTTTCAAAGGAGGGATGATGCTTCAGTCACATGGCATATAGAAACATGGTTTTCTGCCCTAATAAAAATAAGTCAAAAGAAACATGACCACATTCATAGCCAGTCATGTTTTCTGCTAAGAGGTAGAATGGTTCATATACAGCAAATTTTCCATAAAATTATGTGATTTGAATGCACAACATGGAAGCCAAATGAAATACATAAATCTTTGCAAAGTCGTTTTAAAATATGCAGTAATGTGTCAAGGTAATCACAGGAGTACTTCCCTGCCAGTGTCAAGCTGAGCCTATGGAATGTTTTATATATGAAAATGATTGATTGCCCGATACATTTCATATAAAATTCTTTGCAGGAGTGTAACAAATTAAACTAAGAAAAAATGCAAGTGTTTCAGGGGAAGCAGCACAATTTTGACTTATAAGTTGTATCTTTAGGGTGAAAAAAGGAAGAATTTTAGACAATAAGTAAAATAAGTATTTGTAAATGTTGTACACATAACTTAAGGGAAATTCTGTGCTACACCTATTCATGCAATGACAAATACATCATGATTAAGTAGTAACGGAAACATTGTTACAAAATACTACGTCAAAATATTAGGACACACACACACAAACACACACACACACATATGTATATATCTATGGGTGTACTTTAAATTTTCGAAACAACTACATCAATACCTTATTCAGCATAATCCAAGGCATAGCTTTGAAACATGCAAAAATAAAACAGTGTTTTCTGCAGGGTGCCATGTTCCCTACACACCCACCACCCCAGATGATTATATATATATTCTAACACAGAGATTACATAATACAGGGGAAAAGGAAATTTTCCTCAACCCCAGGAAAGTAGCAGTCTTACACAAGTGCTTACAACATCTGCCTTGCCAACAAAAGTGTATCAGCAAAACAGATGCTGGCTTTAAAGAAAGTAAACTTTATTAATATTTAATATGTATATACATATACATATATATATATATATATATGTGTGTGTGTGTGTGTGTGTGTGTGCAGACAAAAATTAATTTTATTAATGCTGACTTCTGTTTTATTGACACACTTTGATTGATAAGACATACGGTCAACAATTGTGTGAGATCACTACTTTACCATATATTAAAAAATATGTATCTATCTACATCTCTCTCTCTCTCTATATATATATATATATATATATATATATATATATATATACACACACATGCACACGCACACACACACACACACACACACACACACACACACACACACACACACACACACACACACACACACACACACACACACACACTCGCACACTAACCATTATCCAAAAGAAAATCCAACACCAGCCAGAGAGTCCTCAGTAAATATAAAACGATAAATAGTAACAGAAAACTTCGGACTCACCACGAAATAAATAAAAACAGTATATTTTATTAGACAAACGGTAAGCTTCATTAGGTTAATAGTTAATTAATAAACGTGGTCTGGGAAGCTAGTGAAAATCCCATAACATGGTTTAATCTGTCAAACTCTCAGTTCTGCTGCACTTCTCTGCTACCTCACAATCATTCTCTGGGAAGTATCATGTCTCCCCTTCATGGACGATGTGACCAAGACAGCCTACATATGTAGAAGGAAATTGTAAGGAGACACAGCATTTCAAGGCGCTGACTACATCATTTATTAGTATTATAATCTCAGAGTTTCTACTGTAGACAACACCAACAGGGTAATTATACTGTAGAACATGAAACATTAGTTTTGTATGGAAAAGACTGAGGAAGATGAAAGAAAGCAATTCTACAGAGAAATAGCGGTATATGTCCGAAGAAAACTCAAGCAGTGCTGCTATAACAAACACTGGATATGAGCTAGGATCCCAAAGATGCACAAAGAAATAAGAAGGAAGTCTATTTAATTGTTGTGCTTAGCAAACTGTTACAGACAGACTGACATTTGACTGCCAGTAGAAGAAAATTTATCTATCATAGGTTTACAGCCTATTAGGTTTGACTGCCAAGCTTACAACCTACTGATATTAATAAGTCCAAATTTCTGAGTGCAGTAGTTAAGACAACAAATACATAAACACTACCACTGCAAAACCGGCTCAGATGGTCCTAAGTCATAAAGACTCCCAAAATACCACAAAGAAAAATCAAGTAAAACTTCTTTTCTTTGTAGTACAAAAGGAATAAGTGCTTTCATCCTGCTTAACAGGACTTCATCAGATTTAACAATAAAATAGCATTGCAAGTGCTTATATAGATGAAAAATGAGGTAAAAGGAAGTGATGTATTAATTAAGAACTCTAACTACTTAAAGAAATAGGTATATTACAACATAAATAACTTGTACCAAAGTAGTATAATAGAAATTATTTTTCAGTAAAAGAAAAACATATATTAACAATTGCATGTTAAACTACACATTAAATGCATGTGAAAATTGTGTTTAAAAAGGTGTGTATTAAAAAGTATGTGTACTAAAAAGTGCTGTATGAAGTGTTTTGTTATGATGTATCACTCAGGCTCTAAGTTCTAAGATAGGTTTGAGGGGGATATAATTGTTAATACGTGGGGGGTTACTGGCATTAAGCCTAAACTGCCAGACCACTTCTTTCTCTTCTAAAAAGAGCTTAGTGTTTCCACCCCTAGGATTAACAAATACTTTTTCTAGAATACCAAATTTAAAGGTGTGACAAGTCTTGTTATTCATCAAGTGCCTATATAAGGCACTATTTCTATTTTTCCTAATATTATACATATGCTCGTAGATTCTATTCTTTAAAGGTCTTTCAGTTTTCCTGACATACAATGCCGGGCATGTGGGACACAAGGCTAAATATACAACATCATGTGTATTACAGTTCCCTTTCTGAAGTTTAATTTTACTCCTATTTATGTTAGCCAACTGTACATCCAAATTCTCACAAATAAACCCACACTGGTTACATGAACCACATTTTCTTGTACCTTGGGGGGGGGGGGGCTCTCTTTGAATTGAGTGGTTTAAAATTCTCAAAACTACTCTTGAGATTAACACCTGTCTTATACACAAAAGTCAGCGAAGTTCCTAATAAATTGTAAATGTCCCCACCGCCCCTAAGGACATTCCAATTTTTTGACACCACTTCTTTAATCACTGATGAGTAAGGACTGAACTTGAGCACCATAACTGTAGAATGCTCACTTTCATTCAAATTTTCGTCCCAGATGTCAGTCCAAACCCTAATAGTGGTTTGTACTGTAACCCCATTGTGATAAGATGTAGCGAACAGTCTCATCCACTAAATGGGGTGAATACCCTCTTTCTAGAAACATATTCCCCACGACTTTTAATTAATTAACATCAGTGTATTCAGATGTCATTCTGGCTACCCTAATACACTGGCCTTTAAGTATGCTTTTTTTCTGTGACCTAGGGGGCAACTGTTGTACTCTTAGTAGGAGTTGTTAAAAGTGGGTTTGCAGTAGATGTTAGATTTAAACCCATTCTCTATGTGGGATGTGTATGTGTCCAGGTAGGATATACCTTTCTCACTATATGAGTGGGTGAACTTAAAGAAAGGGCAAACACTGTTCAAATATGCTACAAAATTTTCAACTTCTTTTTTATCTCTCTTCCATAGAAAAAAACAGGTCGTCCAAAAATTGGACATAACATTTTAGTTTACTTGAAAAAGGATTGTTGAATACATGTCTGTGTTCCCATTCAGTCAAAACAAGATTTGCAAATATGAGGGGACAGGATGTCCCCATAGCAACACCTTTGATTTGCTTGAAATGCTCCCCGTCAGAATAGATGAAATTATTATCTAGGATGGTAGTCATAAATTCTAACAACATTTGAATCTTATTACTGGCCAATGTAGAATATTTGATCATAGATTCATGGAAAAGTTCAAATCCTACATCCTTAGGTATGGAATTAAACAAGTCAACCATATCAATGGTTAAAAATAATAAATCCTTCTCCCGAAGCTCACTTTTAATTCTACCTAAAAAATCCCAGGAGTCTTTTAAAAGGTAATGAATGTTGTTGTAGGAATGCTTAAGCCAATTATCTATAATGACTCCAAAGGGAAATATTTTTTGACTTACTCCCTGCAACTACTGGTCAGAAAGGGGGTTGTGTCACATTTTTGTTAACTTTGGGAATACCAATGATAGAAGCTAGTAGGGGGTTCTTAAATTTAAGGAAATTGTATGTATCCATAGTAATCCTCTGTTCTAGCAAGTATTCTTGCAACTCCAAATCTATATGTCTGTATGCTATATGTATCTCTTTTAGTGATATAGCCTCATATACTTCCAAATCATTTAAAATGTCATACATCTTGTTTACGTAATCCATTTGGTTATACAGCACAATACCCCCTCCCTTGTCAGGTTTCATAACCCTATATCTGTGTCTTGACTTAATTTCTGAAAAATCTCCCTTTCAGATTTACTCAAGTTGTATATCTTTCTCTTTTTCCCTTTTATAGCTTCATAAGCCCTGTATACGTCTTCTGTGACTAGCTTTTCAAATGTTTGTAAAGAAGGGTGTGGAGGGTTGTATGTGCTCTTTTTCTTAATAGTAGATGCCTGAATTTGCTGGGCCTTATCTTTAAATTGAATGGCCAGGTATTGTTTTCTTGTACAAGTTATTTATGTTGTAATGTACCTATTTCTTTATCTTGTAATGTACCCATTTCTTTAAGTAGTTAGAGTTCTTAATTAATACATCACTTCCTTTTTACTTCATTTTTACAGCTATATAAGCACTTGCAGTGATATTTTATTGTTGAATCTGATGAAGTCCTGTTAAGCAGGACAAAAGTGGTTATTCCTTTTGTACTACAAATAAAAGAAGTTTTTACTTGATTTTTTTTCATGGCATTTTGGGAGTCTTTATGGCCAAGGACCATCTGAGCCAGTTTTGCAGTGGTAGTGTTTGTGTATTTGTAACCTACTGATATTCACAAAGCTTGATTGTTTTAACACCATATTTGTATCTTGTGTGCCTTACAAATCTATAGCTAGATAAATATATATATCTAAGTCATTTTGGGGAGGGATTTAATGACTAACTTGTGGAGACGATAATAGGAAGCTTATTCCATAGTATTGGAAGGCACTGCGTAATGTACATGTCACTTAGTTTTTTAATTACTGATATTTATTTTTAGTACCATATGCCCTAAGCTGGTGCTAATCCCCTCCCACCCCAGTGATGGATTTCAGACATAGACTGCTAAACAAAGCCAGATATGTGTTGCTTTATAAATCATATAGAAGTCACCTCTATTCAGTATATAAGAAAAAAGCACAATAACAGTTCCTGAAATCTTTCCAACTTGATGAAATTTTCCAGCCATATGAGTTTTCTAGTATGCAATCTGCCCTTGGTGTAAAGATAGCAACGTCCAGCTGCCCCACTCATCCTCATGCTCCAATTTCCATTCAGTCTGTCCCAAGTACTACTGTGAGCATTATTTGAATCAATTGCACCAGCTGCTCTAATAGTCCTCGCCAAACACTGACAACCCTCTACATGGATCGTTTTGTGGCCTAGGTCAGGTTTTTGTTTCTATGACTTGCAGCTGATGCATATATGACTCTCCAATCCTTCTTCCATGGTTTATCCCTTCACAACCCCTTTTGTGATACATGAGAACCAGATCAAATATCCTCTGTTTCTCCTTGACTCTGTTTATATATCCACATCCCGCCAGCTATGGTTTATAGTCTGCTACCTCCATCTCTTTAAATATTGATGATAATGACTGTTTCACGCTCTTAAATAAAATTGCACCTGCTCATTACCTAGAAATGCAGTCATTATTCCACATGAGCTTTGACCGGTGTCCATCAGCATCAAAGAAAGACCTCCTTTTCCCTTTTCCCTTATGTCTCTTCCCCTTAGGGCACAGTTGAGTTTTCTTTTGCCGACTGTTGCAGTCTTTCCCTCTGTATTTGATGATCCAGCTGTGTGAAATATCCACATTTCTGCATCCTCTCCTTGTCATTCTGTCTGCCTAACTTCACTTCCTTGTGGCTTACACTCTAGTTGATTTTATCTATATGTAGCATTTTACATTTGTGCATTACGAATTTTAACCTCCATCTTCTACTCACTATGTAAGTTTGTCAGTTTGCCCAGATCTCTTCCTATGCTCTACATTCACAGATGGCCACATCAGAGACATCCTTTTCACTGGAAAGAATCATAATTTGTTTTGAGTTGTGGCCCTGTGTCTGCTAATCCTCCGGGTGATATATATGACTGTTCTTGTTCATTTTCTGCAGTTTGGGACCAGAAGAGAGTCAGTCATGTAGTAGATGCCATCCAGGCAGCCATTAGGTGATTTGCAAACACTCCCTAGCCACTCTTCCTGCACTATGTCATATAAATATTCCAGGTGTGGTCACACAATGGGTGCATTTGCTTTGAGGCAGTAAAGAATGGAAGTCAAGTATTATTCTTTGTACACAGCATGCATATGATTTGGCATCTGAAAAAAAACAACATTCTGGAATGCTATTTATTTTTTATATCTATTCTTTATTGCTCCAAAACAAATGTTTTTAAGGCTGTCTGATGAATTACTACACTGATATAACTGTATCCTCAACCAAATTTCACTCCATTTTCAATTTTAGGTTTTTAATTATGTTTATTTCTTTAGTCAATATTTTTCTTCACTGTCACATTGTACATTTCTTTTTGTGTTGTGTTGTATTGATGTACCTGGTGCTTTTCTTCGTTTGCATCCACTGGATCATCCTGGAAAACAAATGCTGACAAATAAATAAGTAAATATGTTGTCATTTTCTAACTGATGGAGTTCATTGTTCATTTGTAAATGTGCTTTAACATAAGTATAATACTTCTTTTTTTAATACATTTTTATTAAATTTTAAAATTCAAAACTGTACAAATTCAAATAACTATAAATTTAACAAAAGACAACTATTTACAAAATTTCACAACAAAAATTGGTAAATTAAAACCAAGCCATTAATATTTATCTAACAAATCACTTAACTTTTGCCAATATCTATTTTGATGTGTGAAATAAGATGTTTTCATTTTAATGTTAACAGTTCTTTCTCACAAACATCTTTAGCCAAATAGATGAATTCAGTAAAAGGGAAAGCAGTTTTGCATTTCCAGTTTTTTGTAACTAATTTCCTTGCTATGGCTAAGATGGACCAAAGGAGAGGCACTTGTCATTTAGGAAAAGAATCTGGAATTCTCCTCTAAGAGAAGGAAACCACTTTGGCGGACCCCTGCAATAAACAGACGATACAATAGAAGGAGGAAACTAGTTCAGAAAAAAAGCAAATCCCAAGAAGGAAAAACATCCTTGATCAGTATCAGTAAGAAACTGAGGTCCCTCATGAAATCCTCCAAGGCTAACTTCGAAAGAAAAATAGCCAAGGGTCCAAAAGATAACCACAAAACCTTCTTTAGCTAATGTTAAGAATCTAAGTGGCAACTCACAGATATGCACTGAACTATTGCAAAGTAGCACAAAATATACTGAACCTACTGATATTGCCAACATCCTGGCAGATAGATTCAGTGCAAACTTCACCCCCCTCTCACCTCCAAGAGGGCCCACAACAATACAGGAAAAGTGTAGTGTCCCAAAAATCACAGATGCACAGATGAAAACAGCCCTTTCAAAAGCCAAAAACACAGTGTCAATGGGACCAGATGGTGTCCCAGGCTGCATCTTGCACGAACTACAGAACAAACTAACCCCCCACCTAAACACGCTGTTCAACCTCAGCCTCTCCACAGGCTATGTGCCCATAGAATGGTGCACAGCAATGGTTATTCCTCTCCACAAAGGAGGGGCCACAACTGACCCTGGTAACTATCGCCCCATAAGCCTGACTAGCCTGATCTGCAAGGCTATGGAGCGCATCATCATGGAACTCTTTAACAAATGCATTGGGAACCTCCAAACACTTGACCCGACCCAGTTCAGCTTTGTTAAGGGCAGATCATGCCTACTAAACCTGGTTGATGTCTTCAAGACAGTCACAAAGGCCATAGACAAGGGAAAGGTGGTTCACACAGCCTACCTTGACCTCGCCAAGGCATTTGACACCATTCCCCACTTGGGTATTACAGAAAAACTCACCAGCCTGAACATAAACCCCTACGTCACAAAATGTGTTGCCAACTGGCTTACAGACAGAACTCACATGGTAAGAATAGCGGGCTCCAGGTCCGACTCTAAACCAGTCACAAGTGGTGTCCCACACGGCTTAGTCCTGGGACCCCTACTGTTTGGCATATACTTCTCAGAAGTACAGCAAGCACAGGAGGACTATGGCTAACCAAGTTCGGCAATGACTGCAAACTGGGAGCCATAATTGACTCTCCGGCTGACAAGGGACATCTTCCAAAAGGGCCTTACTGAGACAGACACTTGGAGTCAAAGTCATGGCCTCAAGCTAAATGCCAAAAAATGCATAGTCATCCCATTTGGGAAAAGCAAAACACCCACAAATTACCACATAGGTGGCAGCCCCCTTAATACAGAAAGCTGACACACTCTGGCAAGGCTTATAAATGCCCTCAGGCAGATAGCCTAGTACCTACCTATGAACCTGTGAATTGGAGCATTAAACAAAATCAGTGAATTGTTCATAATACATTTATCAGTCCACAATGCTTGAGAAAAGTCTCTAAACTCAGTCCGGAATAATGAAACCATGTTTCATTCCAGTGTCATATGAATCCAGTCTGCAAAAGAATCATCATTACATCTCCAACAATTAATTTTCCTCATTTTATAAATTACTTCAATTTTGTTAGGGGTAAAAAAGAAAACTTTATGGAGAAATTTCCAAGTGCAAATTTTCCAGTAAGGGGAAGATGTAGTTTGTCTGCTAGATTTTAGAATTAACTTTTTGTTACTAAATAGAGAATTCTGCCCCATTTCTTTTTAAAGAATAATTCCAAAAGGATGAATCTAAAGTTGTGAATTCTATTCTTAAGATTTTGTATATTATTGATAAATAAGATTTATTTCTATATACATTTCTATTAATACTGAAAAGAAATCCCAGAACTTTAGGAATATGCTTTTCCTGATAATCCATGGAGATTTTAATTTTATCACTTAGACTTTTTTATAAATCTAAATATTTAACCAAATATTTTTTCTTTAAGCAATATTTCACAAGAAGTAGATCTGTAGTACATAATTTATTATCATTTAAAAATTGATGCCAGAATATTACATTTGTTTCTTTAAATTCTGATATTTTGCTTATATTAAATATCTCTAAACAACCATTTGTATTATGTATAGGGAATGATAGAAACAGTAAATCTTTTACTATGTCGCTGGAATTCATAATTGTATATCGAATTTCAGTATTTTGAGTCCAGAATGTCAAAAGTGCAGTTATTCAAAACTGCACTTTAATGAATCAGCATTTATCAATTCAGTGGTAGTTGTGGTGCGGTGCTTGTTTTATGGTGTACTGTCTCTTTAAAGTGTAGTTTGGTCTGGAATTTGCACATGGTTGTTGATGTGTACCTGTTTATGGAGATTCAGGTAGGTGTTTACTTTTTCAAGGTTTTGGGTAGGAATTTGTAAATTTTTATTTTTTGGGGAAGTTGTAGTAGTAGGTTGGGGTAGGGCATATATAAGTAGGTGTTTTTTTTCATATTAGTGCTACTTCAGAGTTGGTATATACAAGTAGCAGGAGTGCGGGGGCACAGCCCCCCACATGAGTTGTGCAGGAAGGCAAGCCTCCCTACCAAAACATGTTATAATTTTGTTTCTGTTGGGTTTTCTACTGATGTTTTGGTGAGGGTTGGATGTTTAGTTGTATTTTTTTTTTTTTTTTTTTTTTGCATTGTTGGTATTTTGTATTTTAATGTTTTTGGCCATTCGGTATTCTGGTCTTGAAATACTGAAATTCAATATTTCAGTTTTGGGATTCAGAAGTGGATCCATATAATATAATCTAGACAATAATCTTTTAAAATCCAGTAAAATGTATTTATTCCAAACAGAAAATGATGATTTATAATAAGTCTATTATTATTACTAAGTAATCTTTCATGAATGGATTTCAAATTAGATAAGAAGAGTTTAACCATAGTGTTATTATACTTAGAATGGAAGACTTGGCATGCAGTTCAATATTTGGGAAACCTCAACAATCCCTCCTCCCAGCCTTTAGTATGTCAAAGAAAATATATTCTTGATTTATGAGAAAACCATAAAAAGTTAATAAGAATAGCGTTCAACTTATTGAATTTTTTTGTTTTTTGTTTTTTGGTGGGAAGAACAATTAATGACTGTACATAGAATAGGATTTTTGGCAAAATAATAATTTTTATCAGAGTTAGTTTGCTATTGTTAAAAAAGATTTATTATAATTTTCAATTAATTTGTTTACTATTAAATTATTACAATTGTATCCTTTGCAACTGAATCATTTACAGTTGATCTGATAACAACTCCAAGGTGATCATTTTGTGTATTATTCCAGTTAAGTATTTTAAAGCCTTTTAAATATTTAGTATTTTGTATTAATAGAGTTTTTGTTTTATTATTATTAAATTTTAAACCTGAAGCTTTTTCAAAATATTGTATAGAAGAAGTTATTTGTTGCAGTGAAACTTCAATATCATCAGTAGCTATCATAATGTCATCTGCAGGGTCTACTTCACTTGATCTAAAACTCATTTGACTGACACCCATTTAACTGACACCCAATTGACCTAAATTCCATTTGACTGTCAACTCATTTGACTGACTCCCATTTCATGAACATTTAAAACATAGACTTGATGTGGGTTTCCATTCATCTTCGACTTGCTTGTGATAAAAAGAATTACTGTACCTTACAGTGCTGACTGTTAGAATTCTGTTAGTCATGTAGAAAGCAGTGCTGTAGTGTTTCTAAATGTGGGTTTGTCTCTTTACATTTTTGTGGGAAGTATCTAAAGTAATTTGGCAAATGTTTTGTGAGTTCCCAGCTGTAGTGGCAGTGTGTAGAGTATTGTAAGGCAAGTTAAAGGTATATGCCTTTTTCCCCACTGTAGTGTGATCCTGGAGTTAGTATATGTAATTAGGGGGTGTGGGGGCACAGCCCCCCACCTAGTTTGGTTGTACATTGCCTCGTTTCTGTTAAGAGGGTAAGTAAGTAGTTTTTATGTTCTGGAAAGGGTTACTTATTGGTGTTCTAAGTATGCTTGTCTATGGTTTAAGATTTACTATGTTGAAATTAAGCATTGTAAGCTGTAGATGAAATGGGAGTCGGTCAAATGAGTTGTCAGTCAAATGAAATTTACGCCAGTTGGGTGTCGGTCAAATGGGTGTCAGTCAAATATGTTTTAGGTCAAGTGAAGTAGATCCCATCTGCAAATAGTTGAATTGTACAACTATAATTACCACCAATTGAAAATCCTCTAATTTTATCATCAGAGCTAATGGAATTTTCAAAAGGTTCAATGGTTAACACAAATAATAAACAGGAAAAGGGGCATCCCTGTTTAGTACCTATTAAAGTTTTAAATGAGCTAGATAGGAAAGAAACAATGTTCACAAATGAGAAATATTTATTATAAAGGTTTGCAATAAGATTTAAAAATATTTCAGAAAAATTATATTCTTTAAGTACTTTAAATAAGTAGGGCCTACTGACTGACTCAAAAACTCTATCTAAATCTAAACTTATTATTGACAATTTTTATTGTTTTCATTAGCTATATCAATTAGACTGTTAATTATAATAATATTATTTTGAACCTTTCA
Organism: Protopterus annectens; assembly: GCF_019279795.1. Taxonomy (NCBI): domain Eukaryota; kingdom Metazoa; phylum Chordata; order Ceratodontiformes; family Protopteridae; genus Protopterus; species Protopterus annectens. The sequence continues at coordinate 922,853,765 of NC_056725.1, read as the reverse complement.
GTTTAAAATAAATCCAGTCTGGTCCTTATTTATTAATTTTGGCATAATGAGATTTAATATTTTAGCAAGAATAGACATAAACATTTTGTAATCAACAATAAGTAATGATATAGGTCTGTATGAAGAGCAAAGATATGAATCTTTATCTTTCTTAAGAATGGGAGTAACAAAAGAATAATACCAAGAGGGAGGGATAGTTAATGTAGTTTTAACTTGTTCAAATACTTTTAGCAATAAATGTAAAATATCACCAGGCATTAATTTATATAATTCTGAAATTAAACCATTGAGACCTGGTGTTTTGTTTGTTTTAATATTGTTAATTTAATCTTCTAATTCTTTAAATGAAAAATATTCATCAATAATAACTTTTTGTTCTTTAGTTAATGTATATTGTATATTATTATTCAAAAATATACATGCAATACCATTATTCTCAAAAGTCATTTTATTGTTATTAATTCTCTCATAATTGCTTCTAAAACATTCTAATATATCCTTTAAATCAGTTACTTCTTTAACTCTCTCCCCTTGTTTAAGCTTTAATTCCTTAATATGGTTTGTGTTTATTTTTTCTTAGATTTGATAACAAATGTATGCAGTTTAGGATTTATTTAATATGAGTGTAATTTCAATTTTTCTAAGTGTATTGAGATTATATGATGAAGTGCATCAAGACATTTTTGATTCAAAATGTTTAATTCAGAGTTTGCAGTCTTATCGTTATGTTTCATGTTTGATTTTAATTTATCTATGCTAAGTTACAAGGTCTTTAATTCTTTATCCCATTCCCTTCTTTTGCATAAATACTAATTTTTAATTCTTCAGTATAGATACACTTTTATTGCATCCCACAAAATAACTTCTGATACTTCTCCATTATCATTTATGTTAATAGATGAATTTTTTTCATGAACCAATCTTTAAACTCTTTTATTTTTACTATATAAGCAGGAATTCTTTTGCAATAAATGAAATTATTAGGCTTTAAAGTAATAGTAAATGTTATACCATTGTGGTTGGATAAAGGGCAAGATATTATCAATACTTCTTCAGTTTTGGCATATAAGCCACTTGAAATGAAAACTTTATCAATATTAGTTTGGGTGCTAAAGCTAAATGAATAATGTGTATTATTAAGGGATTTTGCAGATTTTAAATCATACATATTATGCATGTTTGAATCAGTAACAAAATATTTTAAAAGTTTAGCTACTGATGTTAGCCTTTGTTCTCATCCATTTCTAGTGTCTCTACTAGACAATATACAGTTAAAGTCTCTTGCGTTATTAATTCACCTTTTGTATCCAAAGTAATAATGTCTAAAAGATTCTTAACAATTTTAGTCCCAATTCCAGGTATCCAGTATGTATTCACAAATGTATAAAGTTGTTCATAGGTTCATAGGTTCATAGGTTCATACTAGGCTATCTGCCCTAGGGCATTTATAAGCCTAGCCAGAGTGTGTTTGGCTTTCGCCACCCATTTTAAATTAATTTTGCTATGCCCTTTTTCGAGGTTAGTATACTGTGCCTCTGTCTAACAGTGACACAGAAGTGATACCCGGGGTAAACCTACGATCTCCCATCCACTCATCAAGATTCCTCTTGAAGAGAGTCAATGAGGGACTCTGCCTAACCTGGACTGGGATTTTATTCCAGAGTGAAGGGAGCCTCTGGGTTATGAATCTGTCCCTCCAGCATGTCCTATTTATTTCAGTGCTGAGGTTCAAGTCTCTCGAGCACGTAGCTCGATGGGATTTGGATTTTCTGAGGTGCAGCATGTCCATTAATTCCGGGTTGGACATGGCTTTATATGTCAGGCACAGATCGCCTCTGAGCAGGCGGTATGCCACTGAGTAGAGCTGGAGTTTCTTTAACTGGACAGCATATGGCATCTGTTTGAGCCCTATGATCCTCTTGGTGAGGTACTTTTGGGGTCTTTCCAGTTGCTGCAGGTGTCTGGTAAGGTACATCCCGAAAGGAGCATTGTACTCAATTATGGGCCTGATGAGGGATGAGTAAAGAGGCACAATGACCTCCCCTGATCTAGATGTGAATCCCTTCATGATTAGGTGGGCTATATAAAATGTTTTTCTAACCACTTTGGCCACGTGGTTGTCAAATGAGCGATTGCTATCAACTTGGGTCCCCAGGTCCCTAATTACTTCTTCTGTACTTAATGGATTACCACCTATGTGGTAATTTGTGGGCACTTTGTTTTTGCCAAAGGGGATGACTATACACTTTTTGGCATTTAGCTTGAGGCCATGGCTCTGGCACCAGTTGTCTGTTTCTATGAGGCCCTTTTGGAGGATGCTTGTGTCAGCTGGAGAGTCGATTATGGTGCCCAGTTTGCAGTTATCTGCAAACTTAGTCAGCCACAGTCCTTCCGTGTTGGCCTGTACCTCCGAGAAATATATACCGAACAAGAGAGGTCCCAGGACTGAGCCTTGTGGGATGCCACTTGCAACTGGTTTGGAGTCTGACATGGCTCCAGCAATTCTAACCATGTGGGTTCTGTCCTTGAGCCAGTTTGCAACCCATCTAGTGACATAGGGGTTTATATTTAAGCTGGTGAGCTTATCTATAATGCCCGAGTGGGGTATTGTATCGAAGGCTTTTGCAAGGTCCAGGTAGGCTGTGTGGCCCACCTTCCCCTCATCAATGGCCTTGGTGACTGTTTCAAAGAAATCAACCAGGTTTAAGAGGCAGGATCTGCCCTTAACAAAGCCGAACTGGGTAGGATCCAGTGTCTGTAGGTCCCCAATATCTTTATTTATGAGGTCCATGATGATCCTTTCCATAGCTTTGCAGACTAAGCTAGTCAGGCTTATGGGGCGATAGTTTCCAGGATCTGTTGAGGCACCACCTTTGTGGAGAGGGACCACTGTTGCTGTACGCCACTCTTTGGGTACATATCCTGTAGTAAGGCTAAGATTGAACAGTAGTTTTATGTTTGGGTTTAGCTCTTCTTGGAGTTCATGTAGGATGCAGCCCAGGACACCGTCTGGTCCCATTGATGCTGTGTTTTTTGCTTTGGAGAGGGCAGCTCTTACCTGAGCATCTGAGATGTCAGGGGGGCAACACTCTGCTGGGATAAATATTTGCCCTTTTGGTGGGGAGGGGGGGGTTGCGCTTAACCTGTCAGCTAGGATGTTGGCAATGTCTGTGGGTTCGGTGTATTTTTTGTCATTTTGGACTAATTCTGAGCATATCTGGGAATTCCCACCCAGGTTCCTAACATAACTAAAGAAAGCCTTGTGATTATCCTTAGTGTCCTGTGCAATTTTTCTCTCGAAGCTGGCCTTAGACGATTTTATGAGTGCCCATAGTTTTTTGCTAATACTGATCAGAGATGCCTTCCCTTTTTGGGATTTTGCTCTATCATGTAGTAGCTTCCTCCTTCTATTGTATAGTTTGTTTATGGCTGGGGTCCACCAGACAGGACGCCTGCCTTTGGAGGATTGGGTCTTGGTTTTATTTGGGATTGCATGATCCATGCATTCCTGAAGGTGTTCATAGAATGCGTTTATAAAGGATTCTGCGGTCTGGGCCGTATTTTCCACAGGCCCGGGGGCTTTGAAGGATTCCACCTCGGTTTTGAGGTTTTGTTTATTCGTCTGTACTACTACTAATGTCAGCATTCCATTTTTATCAGTATATGAATTTATGATTTTAGACTTAGGTAACACATTTTTTCAAAGGATAAAAGTTCCTCTTCTTTTTGATTTAAAATATGAGCCCTCTAATACCGAATAATATTTCAACAATTAACTCATAAAAGGATTGAGTCAATGCGATGAATAAAACATATAGTCCTTTTAGTAGTAAAAAAATGTGAGCACTTTTTCAGTATAAGTACTGCTTCATCAGACATAAAACAACTGACACCACTGTTTAAATAGTAAAGTGAAAGCATTACATCCAATAGGGTGTGTACTATAAAATAAAGTGACAAGCACATATAAAAATCTTTAAAACCAGATACATTAAAATCTCAAAGTAGCTGTCAGTGACCATAATATAAACTTCCTGTACAGCTCCCTTTGATTCAAAAGGGCTTTAATGAAATATTTTCATTTAAACCTTTACCTCTATCTGCTTGGAACCTCAGCATCCATTTAACCTCCTGTGTTTCTGTATAACTTTCTATGTCACCACTGTTACTACCATACACTCTCTGTATGACCATGAATTTGAACTCATGTGGGTCATCAGTAGTCAATTATTATTCCTCTTATGCTGCAAGTACATGACTCTGTATGAAGTTGTCTTTAGTTCAGTATTAACTTTTGTCATGATTGCTTAGTGAACAGACCGTATTTGTTCAGTGCACCTTTTAGTATTAACTCTGGAAGTAATACATGTTACAGCTTTAGCCATCTGTCTCCACAGTATTTAGACAAAAAGGATGTGATATATGTGCTCTTGCGTTATAAGATTTACAATCTCCTTATCACCAATGTTAAATGCAACAGTGCAGGGTGAACAGGCTGCAGGGCACTATATGTCCAAATTGACCTATACCTGCTGCAGCTAAGCAAGTGTTATAAGACTGATTTGCACCCTACAAGTACTACATGCCATAACCAACAGCCACATCAGGCTGAAAAGAAATGGAGTAATATGATAGCCCTGGGAAAAATCCATAATTAGTTGGGCTGTAGAGCTCTACACCAGTGGAAGATAATCAAGTTCATAGTCAGAAAACGAAAGGCAAAGAGAACTACAATAGTCCAAGCAGGAAAACAAATCAAGGTATGCAGAACCACTTGGAGATTCTCAGGTGGAATAAAGTACTTTAAAAAGGAAAATATGTGCAGAACCAATGCAAGAAGACTTCCCAACAGCTGACACTGGGTATTGTCATTAGTAAGACATAAACTCCAGTCTGTCCCTCAAAGATAATTCTGAGACACAGAACTGGAGGATGAGACTCTCAAAGAGTGGTATGAGTAGCCACAAGAACAATCATTCACCTGCTGTGTACCAACCAATTACAGAATCTGTAACTGCGAATGCATTTCAGTAAGATCATAATAGCAGACACAGTGTCACAAGACAAGGGGGGATATAACAGTATGTGCCATCAGCACAGTAGTGATATTGCAGGCACTTCCCTAAATAGCATCATCCCAGGGAAACGTGTATACCGACAATAATAAAAGATGCAAATGGACTACTATAGCACACCACAAGTAAGAGAGAATGGTGTATAAAAGCTGATACCAGAAACTACACTCTGTGATCAACCAATTAAAAGACATACTAGCCCTGGACCACACCTGGGAGACCATAGTAATACTGTAAATGATGTTAACTCCATGGTATTGTGGTATAGATGGATAAAGGCCTAATTATGACCTAGATTTTTCAGGTTGCACTACAGTGGCACAGACACTGGAGCAATTGGCAGGAGAAAGGAAAGCAGTAACAAGGCAGTGCATTATTGCCATTCTCAGGGGCAGAGGAGTGAGCATGCAAATGCAGTTACCAAACTCTTTCCTAGAAATTCCAACCATGAGTAGAGCTTATATGGTGATGTTTGCAGCAAGGGGGTAAAATCTTCAGGGAAAAACAGTAATATTGCCTAATGACACAATCACTTCAAGTGCCTCAACCTTACCCAGAAGGAGATAAATGAGTTGGAAGGCTCTTGTCTTTGCTGAATGAATCAATCAATTAAGTGTCCAGGGGTGTCTGCATGGTCCACTTAGGATCAGAGAAAGGAAAAAATACTAAATATTCTATAAATAATTCAGAAGAATCTGAAAGTAATGTTAGCTACTATAGACAGCTGAAACTCCTGCTAAAGCTTTTACCATGCATAACAGTTTTATGCTTAATGAGGTTGAACTCAACTGCAGTATGTACTTCAGCATATAAAGTGCAAGGTTGTTTTGGGGGAACAGTCATGTGTTGGATCTCTACATTTATCCACAAGTAGTAATGGTGTTTGTATACAAAACTTCTGTTAATTTAATAAACATTCCAAGAAACTTAACAATACTTATCTATGTTCGATAGCAAGTATTTTACTGAGAAGCTTGTGGAGATTCATAGATAAATCTTCCAAGGCATTTACACAATGGATTGTTTTAGAATTTCCCATCAGAAGAAACATTAGCTGTGGTTTCAGTATGACCAATATTCTACTAAGAGCACTGCTGTTGGTATGCCTAAAGGAAACTGGTTAGTTATCAGGCAAAGTGCAATCAGAGCATTTGAAACATACAAATGATGACTTTAAAATTATCATTATACAGCTGCAGATAAAATCCACCTTCATTTTATTTTACTGTGTGTGAAACCTGATTAAAGCTATTTGTCTCTTTACTATAGCATGGATCAACTGTTTATGCAGCTCTCAGTGCAACATGGAAATTCAGGGGCAGTGAAATGCTGTGCAATTTGGCCCACATTTCATTCTGCAGCTCACTGAGCAAATACTGACAGATATGCATTTCTGTTCATGAATCACAGCTGCAAGTAACCTATCAAATATACACTACTTCCTGTGTCTGTAAAATAGTACAGAAGGCATCTGTAAATCTGTTTTCCCAAAAATTATGGACATTTTATTCTATGCTAAACTGATCAGACGGAGACAGATAATATACCAGGAGCCTAATTCTAGTATAAAATATCAATTGGTTCCAATATAGTTAAGTTTATTACTTAGAAACATCTTAGAATAAATCTGGCTTATGTTAGTCATTAAACATCAGTCTGTTCTTATATTGTTAGTTTTATTGGATTCTTAGAAATATCTTATAATAAATCTGGCTTATATTGGTCATTTCAGAAAGCATTGTTAGCTCTGTGTCAGCAAACAAACATAGTGGGTTTGTTTTAAAATAGTTTATGTCCCCAACTTCACCCCTCCAATCTCATTTATTATTATTATATGTGCATTAACTATGTTGATACCCTTTTTCTTTGGATGACTAGAAACATTCTCTGGTCAAGTAATTTGCTAAGAGTTACACAACAGGCAAATGGAAAAAGAGAGAATCAAACCCTTGAATACAGAATGATGCTTTAGATCAGCATGTAGCCTTAACATATTGTTCTAACTGCCTTTTAAGTGTGTTCAATGACTGCACTTACTCTGCACAGATATGCAACTTTTGATAAGGTCAGATCTCTTTTTCTTAAAAGTCTACTCCTTGTTTCATTACATCTTACACTAGAAATTATTCTGTAACTAAATGATAAAGCCTGGACATCACTGAATTCACAAGGCGACCATTTTCTTCATTTCAGTAAAATAGCCATTTATCGTTATATTCTCTTCTAAAGTACAAAAATGTGTTTACTGAATGGAAAAGTCTTCATGGTCTTGCAGTAATTCCTAATTTTTTTTATGCACTGCTATCACAGCTTTCTCTTCATCAAGAAAAGTAAAATAATTAAATAGTTTTAGGACTTCATCCCTAGCAATGTGCAGGAAAGTTACACATTGCACAATTTCAGGCATCTTATATAATCAGCTCATACCGATGAATAAGTCAAACTCCTGGTTACAAAACTTCTACGTTTTTATCTAGGTTTCCTTCTAGTGCAAGATTTCCAGGTGGTTGCTGAAGAGCAGTATTTTCCTCTGGGAATTATACTGCTGTACTTCAAAGCATGTCAACAATTAAAAGTAAACATATACTTTGGTTCTGGTGATATATATCTTATCTTCTGACAAATACTTAATTTCATAACATCATATAATATTTGGATGGTGAGACAATAAACAGGATATATATTGTAATATCAGTAAGGTGCATATTCCACAATTATGTGAAATTCAAGCCAAGACAGGAAGTATACCACATAAGATGCAATTTTCCATGGCAAGTACATTATTATTAAAGCTATATACTAAATATATGACAGACACCTATAATATACAAGTCTGAAAGCATAGGAATACACACATCACTCAGGGTATATTGAGGGGGTATGGGGATAGTCAATATAAAGGTACATATATCACCCATTCTTCAAACATGTGGGATTTCATTTACATCACGGAAGTGCAAACCTATTGACAATGTAAATATAGTGGGAGTTCACACTGCAAAACATACATATGCCCACTTTAATAAGACTAATGGGAGAACAGTAAACCCTCGACTAGTAGTCAGTGTGCACAAATATGGAAAGAATGCTGTTTAAAGGAAGGTACTTAGCACAGAGGTGCAGATGAAGTCAATTAGATTATACATTTAATTATTTTCAAAGATTGCAGACATTTATGTCTTTTGCTACAACAAAACATTCCAAATTGGTTTCTTAGGTAGACCCTGCAGGGTATTTTCTCATAGCACATCAATATGATCGTGTCCTGACTTCACCATGTGCAGGAGTTAATGCTAGAATATTTCTGTGTGTAGATGCCCTAGCAGTTATGGAATGTTGTATGACTGATATGACTGTCTGTGCCTTCCTTCTGGTGAAGTACTGGGTTTTCCCTGCTAAATTTCTTGTCCTTAAGTGGTTTACACATTGCTCAGGTTTTGGCATCCGGGTGTTTTTATGTGGGATCTTTTTTTAACTATTTGTTTCAAATGCAGGGTCCTGCAATTAGGTGGCTTCAGTACCTGTAAAGTCAATACCCTGGTGAAATTAAGGTATCTTGCATCCATGACAAATTTTGCAAAAGTACCCACTAGAGGCTCTAATACCCTTGATTTAGTCCTTACCAACCAAGCCGCTGCTTGTGCTCCACCACATACCTTTTCATCCTTAGGTAAATCTTACCACAAATTAGTCATCTTCTCTGTTAGGCCTAGTGGTACCACCCAAATGACACTGCCTTTGGGGACTTTACCAAGACAAACACACTGCAGCTTGTAGAAGACCTATGCAATAATCACAACACTCCATTGAAATAGAACCAGCTGCCATATTCACCTCTGACTTTTAAAGGCACTTAAACAGCTGCACAGAAAAAATGAGTTCCTGGACATCTGAAATGTAATGGTAAATTCAGGAATAAACCTCAATGGTGGATCCCCCATTTTAATAAATTGTTTAAAAAAAGAAGTATAATGATGAAAAGTGGTAAAAATCTGCTCTCTCCTTATCTGGGGACCACACAGAAATATAATAGCAATTAACTTAAGAGTGCTATTAAGAAATGTATAATAAAGTACAAGCTCAAGGTCGCTACACATGCCAAAGCAAACTACAACTTTTTCTTCAGCTATGTCAGGAAATTTATGAATAATGTAAAACAATACAGTGAGCTCATCTATAATGATATCACATGTTGTAAACCCAAGGATATAAACAATACATCAGTAGAGTGATTTGGTGCTAACTATACCCCATCTTCCCATTTTGTTGCCCCCAGTATCCTTGAAAATTTAGTTTCCCCTGAAATCACCATGAAATAAGTCTTAAAGTAATAATTCCATTTGACCAGACAGGCTGTATTCTCATCAGCACCATGTATGTACTATGTGAATCTGTACAACTTTTCCATCTCAGCCTGTCTACAAGATTTGTGCCTGGTGCCCCTTACACAAGGGTAGCCCCCATACATGCACAGTTAATTACAGGTCCATCACCCTCACCAGCCTTAAATGTAAAACTATGGAATGTATCAAAACAGAACTTGTTTATGCAGATACTGGCAGCTTATCTGATCTAGATTCCAGTCAGTTTGGTTTTGTGGAGGGCAGGCCCTGTCCCCTGAACCTAGTAAATGTTAAAAAAAGGTTAATGAGATTGCAGTTACTATGTACATGCTGCTTATCTTGATCTGGCCAAGGCTTTTGACACTATCCCTCATGTGGGTATTGTTAAAAAAATTAGACAAACTTAATGTAAACACAGATGTTATCCACTGGACTGCAGAATGACTATTTGACAACCCCAGGTTAAGTAAGTTGCTGCCATCCTCTCTAAATGTAAAATTCTGATTAATGGAGTACCACAGAGATCAGTGCTTGGACCTCTCCTGTTTGGTATTTATTTATCAGACACCCAGTCAAATATCCCAGAAGTGTGGTTGACCAAGTTTGCTAATGACTACAAGCTGGGCACTGCAATCCATTCCTCCACAGATGATAAACAGCTGCAGCAAGGGCTGGAATATTTACATTCCTAGTATACTGAAAATGGGTTCAAGTTAAATGCACAAAGTGCAGTGTAGTAGCATTCAATAAAAAAAGCTGTTCCAACTCAAATGTTTTAAATGGTATTCCTCTTCAGACAGACAGACAGACAGGCATGTTCATAAGAGGCACGGGTACATAAATGGACAATTCTTTCTCATTCAATCAGCATGTTACCACCATAGTCAGGAAATCCTTCTATCTGGTCCAGTGAATTTTCTGAGGAATGTCTTCCAAAGAAGTCACCTGTCTCTGTACTCATTCTTTATCAGACCCATCATTGAATAAAATATCCCCTTTGGTATGTATAGTCTGAAACACATTGCTCAACAACAAAGGCCTCAAAGATACCTTACCAAGGAAATCAAAGGACTTAACTATCCCAGAAGAGTAGCATAACTCTCATCATTCATAGTTGCCTACAGGCTGCTCCGGGGAGACCTGTGTCTTGCTTTTTGAGCATGAAAGACTTAATCCTATTTGAACTTCTGTTTCTTTGGAAAAATCAGTGGCTCTACAATCATGCATACTAGGGACCTAAATTTACATGAACAAATAAATAAGGCTCACTGAAGAGTTAACTTCCTAACTCAACTTATTCTAGGCCTGTGGAATATATTAGCCCTACAGGTCAAACAGAGTACTACTTTGACTACCTTTAAGGCTAGTCTTGCTGTTTGGATAAGTAGACACAAATTTACTTCAGGATTATCATGTACAGTCCTGCTAGATTTTGGAGGTAAGTTCTTAAAAATATAAGTAAAAAATATTTTTTCTTAAAGAATGCTTTTTAGTCAGTTACTCTAAAAAGTAAACAATAAGGAAGAAGAGTGAAAACTTTGCAAAAGAAACTCATACAAGCTAGTTTTAGAAAAATAATTTGATGTTGGCCTTGCTGATTGTGGTAATGAGGTACCAGAAGTACCAGGAATCAACAAACCAACCTTGAATTATTTTCCCAAATCAGCTTGACTGTGTTTCTTTTGCAAAGTATTCACTCTTCTTCCTTATTTTTTACTTTTTAGAGTGACTGAATAAAAAGCATTCTTTATGAAAATAATCTTTTTTTGCTTATATTTTTACTTAAACACTAAAATAGTGGGAAGTCAGCAACAGGCAACACCTACAACCACTGGGAACCAATAATTTTGCAATACACAGTACTTCAGCACCCTGGACAGCTCAGAGCATCAAGGAACATGACAGAACCACAGAGGGACAGAGGGACAGAGGGACAGACAGACAGAGCCACAAAGCCAATTTCAATAAAAAGCATTCTAATAAAAAAGGAGGGAATGAACCTTTAAGTGTGTCTTCTTAAAGGTGTATATAGCTAGACATCTTATGATCCTTGTGACCACCTGCCTGGTAATATTCTTATGTTGCTGTGCAGTGCATGGAGCTTTACCTGATCCTATATACCATAAGAATTAGAGGGAAAAAATACAGTGTAATATCAGTAAGTGTTTACTGTTTAGAAAGTCAGAACACACAAACTGCTGCCACTCAGAGAGTAGACACCCAGGAAGGGCATCGGGAAGGTGGTAAACACTTCAATCAGACTTAAAAAAATGTCCAAATGAAACATTAATGTTAGTTAAAATTAGTTTAGTGACTTGAAGCCACTCTTTTGCAATGTCCACCAAACACTGTTAAGCATGAGGCTAGTGCCTAGCAGCACTGAGGTGGTACATAATGATTGTTATGCACCGAGTAGTGGTGTTTCATGCACTACTGTGATCTGTCTCTTACCTAAGGCTACGTGAGGTCATTCCCTCACCTGACATTCTCTACTGCATTTACTTTCCTACAGAATCATTCCATTATCCTTTTAGAGTTTAAAGTCTTTGAAAGTGCTGGTCTAGAGCCTATATTCTTATAGGATTACTAAGCTCTGGAACAATCCACCTTCCTTCATCACTCAGCTGGACTCCATAAATACCTTCAAAGCTAAACTAAAGTCCCACTATCTTAACAATCACATCTGTACCTGTTTAAATAATCCCAAACCATCATAATTTCATGTAAATTCCTGTCCCAAACTCCAACTCTACTTTCCTTTCTGTTGCTAGTACAAACAATTTAGCATGAGTTCTCACTCAGTACTGCTATTTCTATCACCATACATCCAAGTCCCTGTATCTTAGCCATAGTCTACTTACCTGTGCCAACACTTATGCTTAATGTCTAACGCTACCTCTTTTTTTTCCTACTTCTTTGTAATTATATGTGAATCAGACTGTCAGTCCTTACACTGAATTTGACTGTACACCATTTATTTAACCTTTTTAAATTGATCTGTATCAATGTGCTAGGCATTATTTTTTGTCAATTGTTTAGTTTAACTTCTAGTTTACAATTTGTCTCTGTTTTTCTTTTTTTTTTAATTTATATGTAGAATTTTTTTGCTTGAAGAAAATGGGTCTTTGACCCAGTGGTCTTTCCCAGTCAATAAATAAATAATAAATAATGTGTCCATAAATTCTGAGCTATATGTGTACAAATGCAAGTTTAATTATATTATGGTTGTAGCTTCACATTCCTTGTGGTAGTTAAAACAGAGCCTAGCTTGTTGTGTACACTCAATATGAATAGTGGAACTACTGACAAGGTCAAACCCAATTAGAACTGGTCAGTCCAATAGTAATGTGTGGTAAAGAAATGCAGCACAAAGTAGACTAGCTAAATAGAACTAGATAGAGTGACATACAAAAATAAAACTTCTAATTAACTTGAAGGTAAACTTTTTTTTGTAAACCAGTATGTTTTAATAACTTGTTACATAAAAGTAACTGTCAAAATGGTTATGTGAAAAAAACATGTGCTGAATGACAGCTCCTGAAAGTTCAAAGAAACACTACTAAAGGGGCAAAAGCAGGAAGTAGGACTTAATAATAAAAAGAAATTCTATTTAGAATAGGCTTATCATGAAAATGTGTTTTATTATAATTTATCAAGTGTTAGAAATTATATAGATTGTGAATCAGTGTTATAATAAATATTTAAATGACAAAATAAAAGTTTTAAACTAATTTGTTTTATTACTGAATATAATATGACTGCAATAGAGACTGTCATGTATCATTACATGAAAGTTAGGAGGGCAAGCATGCTTGTTTAAGTGGTTCTAGTATGAAATGTTGAAACTTCCTGAAAGCTAACATTGCAAATGGACAAAAAAACCTAAACAAATAAATAAATAAACATCGTTCAAAATCAAAAGAGAGAAAAAAACATTTTTTGTTGTTTTTGTATGGTGCAAGCCCCCCCCCCCCGCACTCCCAGTTGTGGGGGCAAATCCTTCACAACTCCAATCTTATACATATCAACTCCATGAAGGCAGCAATGTGAAGAAGGAAGAACTCTTCCAAAACAAGTGAATCATTGCTGGAGCACAATTAGAAATCACACTGGCAATGATTTCTTATGGGAAACAGCATTTGCCATTATACCACTCATCTTTTTTATTCTCCATGCTGTTGGCGCTCAGGCAACTTCAACTTGAGCATGTGTAGGGGAGCTTGTTTATGTTGCTGACCTTTATATAAACTGGGACTTGACTAGTCGTAGCTGCTGCACTATATGTTTCGGTCTCTGGAGTCATAGAAAAGATTAAAGATGAGTTTTATGCTCGCATTACACTTTCTTTTTCTTTTTGAGTTTGTACAACTTCAGTGATAGTATCTACATGCATCAGGTGTATAATGGCTGAACCCCCACATCTTGGGGTAAAGTAACTTGTCCTGTGCAGAAATGTTTATTTACGATCATTTGGCAATTTTATTATTACCACTGGTTTAAGCTGGGAGTGCGATTTTAAATGCAGTTAGATTTTGTTTGTGATTACTTCTGCAATGTTATTAAAATAAGATGGAATATTAAGTACAGGTAAAACTAAATCAAAATTAATCAGAAAAGTGTACCCATAAACCCAAATCAAATGTGACCTTATTAGATATAAATAAGGGTGATTAATTGCCCATTATTGCAAACCAGATGGAAAACTGACAGTAAAAAACATGCTCCTGGCCATTATTTTTACATATTGCTTCACATGTATGAAGAAGCAAGCAGCAATTCTCTCCTCCTTAACCCTCAAAGCTCTGATAGCAAGCTGATACTTGAAATAAAATCCTAAATTCACATGCAGACTATCTTAAGGAAGAGAAAACAACAATACATCAACAAACTGAAAACAATTTTGGAGAGCTATCTGATACAAGAGTATGTAAGAAGAATATCTCCTTGACATATTTGTAAGAACTCGTCTGGCCCAGAAGAACCACAACCAAATTATCTCCAATACACAAGCATTGTATGTGTATTTAACCATGTTAATATGGAGAAAAAATATGCAAAAGTATATAGGGAACCAGGTTAACTGCTTACCATATGGCAAATAGCATGAATTAACCAACTGCAGGGGTGAAAGGTCTTACCAAAGAAAACTACTAAAATAGGCCAAGTAATGGCCTAATATTTGACCAAAATGAGTTGGAAAATGGGAAACAAAATGTTCATCTGTTTTTCTAGCCTTACACCACTAAGACTCTCTACAGCCATATAGCTGGACGGGTAGTTTAGGCCCCCAGTTAAATATCTAAAGGGATTACAATACCTGATAAATAAAGGGCTTTCCAGAATGCATAAATAGAATAATCATTCAAGATACCTTATACTTGCTGTCAAACCAAATTAAATGCTTTACCCAAGTGTGTTTTAAACTGGATCATCTGCTAGGTCCTTACACAATCCAGTAAACGAGTTATGTGATCATTAAACCAATGGAAGGATAACTAGTAAACAAATGCTTGGTTGAATAATCCTCACTGGCTTAATACAAAATAAATATAAATGTCTGTAAACCTAATGACTGCCTATGAAACATTAATGTAATGGTACCCACAGATAATAATAGCATCCCCTGATAACCTTATCCTATGCCATTAGAAAATGTGTGGGAAAGCTGGTACCACTAATAATAATTGCCTAGGGTACAACGGCTGCAGCAAAAGGCAGAGCAAGGCCATTGTACATGCTCTAGAGGGAGCAGAAAATCATTCTGGGAACTAGTTAAGATAGATGGCAGAGTACAAAGGCTTAAGATAACTGATCATTACTTGACAAGCTTCAAGTAAAGCAAAGCAATTAGTGCAGACGCTATGACACTCAACAAAGGGAGTAGAACTGAAGCCATACTGAAAAGGGACAAAGTTTGACTTTTATTTAAAAAAAAAAAAAGAGCCCACAATGCATTAACTTACACCCCGAAGAGAAAAGTAAAACTTAACATTCCTGTCCAGCAGCTGCAGGACTGACATGCAGCTGAAATTCAAATGAGGAGCCCCACATCAAATGACTGGCTTTCAATTAATGTCTAATAAATGTCCTGATGTAAAGCTCAGGGTTAAAACTTCATCTTAAGTTATTTAAAGAAAGAACAGGATGCTCACACTTACATTTAACCAGTAAGGAATTAACAGGCTCCTAAGATCATATCTAAACCCATGACTGGAAATGATGGGGCATACTTTATGCATAGTATAAGTACAAACCATGAGTAATTCAATGATAATCCCCATGGACATGTGGATATAAACTTCCAAATCAACATATGTCTGTAATAAAAATTGTTGGAAGTATCATGTGCCACCACTTATCCCAAGAATTGTTAATATTAGCACCAAAACTAATGTGTGTTTATACTAAAATTTTTGAATGTGATGTGTGCTGCCACATACCCCAAGAAAGACCATGTCAGATAAGTCAAATTTCTAAAAGTATATCTCTGAGCTTCCTGTGGAACTGCAAGTTAGCATCTGAAACTGCTGCCTGATTAGTGTTCTGTTTAGAAATATGGGACTCTGAAGTCCTCCTTGAAGTTACTATAATTAGACAATGCTAACTATGAATTATAAGTTACAGCTTATAGCCCTAGCCTTAAGACTTCCTTATCAGCTGGGTGCATAGTCCCACAGAGAAAAGCAACTGTATGTCAACATATTTGACATTAGGAATTGTCCCCTTTTAGTATGGACCTAACCAGACATATCCAACGACTGGAACATCCACAGAGGTTCCTCACTAAAAGAATAAAGACCATAAGTAACATGTCCTATGCAGACCAGCTCAAGGCCTTTGTCTCCTACAGGCGGTTGAGGCAAGATCTATACCTGGCATACAAGGCATTTTCAGACCTCACTCTGATGGACCTCCTGCATATCTGCAAAACAACAACACCAGCATTACACATTCCAAAGATTTAAACCTTGCCTGTGATATAAATAAGACCTGCTGGAGAGGCAGGTATGTACCCCAGAGACTACCCCTTCTCTGGAACAAGCTTCCCATCCATGTGAAGCAAAGTTCCTCTCTTACACAATTCAAATGTAACTTGAACAATTTGATGGAAAACAGGCAATTCATCCCTGGTTTGGCACCTCTAATGGACATAGGCAGCCTGTAAATGGTTCATCTCCCAGGCCCCTGCTTGTAAATGTTTCATCTCCCAAGCCCCTGCTTACACTTTTGAAGAGTACCAGAATTTGTCAGAGATTTGGGATGCATGGCTAGGCTTAAAAAAGTCATTGTAGTCATTAGCTTAGTAAACACCTATGAACCTATGACTGGGTTACATGCCTATAGAAGCCAAACCTTCCTATTCTACCCATTTCTCCCTGGTAAGTAAAAATGGCTGTGACCCATAAACTAACACCCCTAATAAATACACTTGTCACTCAAACTACTTACTTGGTGACCACCTTAAACATTCTGCTTTTGTTCATACCATAAATATATGATATATAGAAGGTAGAATATCTTACACAGTGACTCAAGAAAGTTACAACTCATTAAAGTTCCTAACAATGATATGACCATAAAGTGGATGTAAAGAAGTCAGCCAGCCAACTACTATAAAATGACATGAAATTAAGTGTTTGTATCTTACCTAACTTCCCATACAAGTACTAAATCCATTGCTTGCAATCCAGCCTAAAAGGAGTTGCAAAGTTATGTTCATTGCTAAACATTTAAAACTAAAATATAACTCCAGTAAGGACTGAACACAAAACCCACTTTACAGAGATGCATCAGTCATTAGACTCAGTTGACCAGCAAATGACAAAGTAATGAAGATACTAAATAATGAATGTGGTGCTAATGGAAAACCAACAGCAATTAATGACGTTAAAACTAGCTGCGCTGGTGGTGTAAAGTCAAAGTAAACTTTATTGTCATTCAGAAATCATACAAGTGCAAATACTGAACGAAATTCTGTGTCTCTGGACTCAATGTGCAGGCAACATATATTCTATTTACACATATAGTTACATATATAACACCTAGCTATTACATCACATACATGCAGGTAGACTAATACTGCACATAATTAGAGACACATTTAAACACTTTTCACAGTGAACACTTACTTGCATGAGAATTTATTATTGTGCAGTACTTGGTTAAGACATTGCATTCATTCTTGCACAGAAAGAGACATTTGAGTATTGCATTGTGAACATAAAAGTATTCCACTATGGACCCAAGAGTATTGCACTATGGTTAATTTACGAATTCACAACATATATTGCACTGAAAGATGAGATATTTTACTGCATTGATACTGCCCTGGATAGCCTGTAAGTTAAGTCATGGTGAATATTGCACTAAGTATTAGATGAGACTAGCAACCAAGTTAATGCACAGTTTGAGACAGTTTCTACTGACCCAGTTGGACAGCATGGAGTGTAGCTGTTATTAGAGTTCAGCAGCCTGATGACATTAGGGAAGAAGCTGTTTCTGAATCTCGTAGTTCTGCAATGTATGCTTTGGAAGCACTTTCCAGATGATAAATGCAGGAACAGTCTGTAAGCAGGGTGAGTGCAGTCTTTAATTATTCCCCTGGTCCTGCTGAGACATCTGGAGAAGTACAAATCATGGAGAGGTGGTAAGGTGGTTTTGATGATCCTCTCAGTTGTCTTCAACAGTCTCTGGAGGGATTGGTGCTCAGAGGTAGAGCAGCTTCCATACCATACCATACTACTAGGTTGTTAGGATGCTTTCCATAGTACCCTTTGTAGAAGGTAATGAGAACTGTCGAGGGGAGATTTGCTCTTCTCAGCCTTTTCAAAATGTGCAGCCTCTGGTGTGCTTTCTTGACTATGGCATTTGTATTGGTGTTCATGACAAGTCCTCATCAATGTACACTCCCATAAGCTTCATGCTACTCACTATTTCCACTGTTTCCCCATTGATTTTGAGGGGAGAATGTTCTTGTTGATTTCTCCTGTAGTCCACAATTATCTCTTTTGTCTTCTTCATGTTTAGTGTAAAGTTATTATTTCCACACCAGGTATCAGTTGCTCCACCTCATCTCTATATGCTGTTCCATCGTTGTTACTTATGAAACCCACCACTGTTATGTCATCAGCAAGCCCTGTATGATGCATATGTAGAATTTATGATATATATATATATATATATATATATATATATATATATATATATATATATATATATATATATAGACAATATAGATGCATGTATATATGTGTAAAATGTATGATGCAGAAGCCTTGACTATGATCCAGTTGACCCAGATTCTATTAGCATCTTAGGTGACTGATGGATAAGTGAGGAGGGATGGGCACATCTATCCTGGGAGGGCAGCTAAATGGGCATCTCTGTATAATAATTACTGGTGGAGACTAAGGATATCACTGGGAGGAAGTCTCATCTAAGGAATAGGTGGGGTAGACCTGGCTGAGCTGTCATGGAGGCTGGGTGATACACCACAGCATCCCCATTGCACAGCTACCCCTCAGATGTAACCACATCCCTGTGAGAGAGAGGGGAGTCGGTAGGTCATACAAAGAATAAAAATACAAGCTGCAAAGATGGATAAACCCCCAGGCTGCCATTAGGATCCATAAATGGCCCCAGCTGTATCGGAGTAAGTCCAGGGTGCCAGCATGGACATGGGGCACTAAGCTGCCAGGCTGGAGGACTGATATTGGGGAACTAAGGGGGGAGAAATATAATGACTTAAAAATGAGTGCATAGTGCAGGCCATAAGATGAAGCAAAGATTTTAATAGCAAACAGGTAACCATAACTCTAATTAAAATCTGTTTCCAGGATACCCAAACTCCTTTTTTTTATTTTATTTTATTTTATCAGGTCTTGACTGTTCTACTAAAAAGTGGACGAACTAGAAAAAACCTGGAGAGCAGCAGGTTTATAAGCACACAGAGCCATATTAGACAGTGTACATTGTAACTGTAAATTAGTATATGCCCATGTGAAAACTTCAATGTTAAGTTGTTAACAGTCACCTAACTCATTCATTTCACTTTGGAAAAAGTGTTACATTTTCTAAACTAAACACGTGGAATAAGCTTACTTGGTTAAAATCTCCGCTCCACTTGTTTAATACCAAATCAATATAAATAACCCAACCTATAAAGAGCACATCACTATGAAGAGCAAACCTAATTTGTGCCCAAAAGTCATGAAAGTAGTGCAACAGGCAGCACACTCACCTTTGGTACTGGAAGGTGAAAAAGGTTGTAGGTTCTATTCCCACTCAACGTGACTGGATTGCTGCCACTGCAATGTGACAGTCTTCAGACTGAGTTGATAGTAACTCAGGTGAAAGAAAAAGATCCCATGTCACCTATCACAAAGGGGAGGGGTATTTTATTAAATGCATTGCTTACATTGTTTACATTATTCACATATAATTCACTATTTACAATTATTTATACTCTTTTATAATCATCTTTCTATTATTTGCTGTTTATATTTTCATCTTTACAATTACATTAACTTTATAACCCCCACCCTTTTTCCCATAACTAAAACTTAATTTTTTTAATATTTCTGCCAACATCCATTTTCCAACAAATTGTATCTCATTCAGTGTATGTTTCTATATGGTCCAAATTGGTACGTCTTTTTGTTGAAAACATAAACCATTGAATCGCTGTTTATCAAACTCAATAAAATGAAAGCTAAATTCAGTGAATGATCACTTCTGAAAATTTTTTTCCCAGAGTAACTTGTTAGCCATCACTGGGAATTTGCCCTTTTCCCTACTGTAGTGTAATGTCAGAGTTGGTATATTTAGTTGGCGGTTGGGGTGCAGTCCCCAACTTGGATGGATTTTAAATTATGTGGATCTTGTGACAGTCACTAAGTTACTCCACTACTTAGTTTCCTGGTGAAAAAACCTGACAGAAGTGATTTGTGCTGAATTTAGCTTTCAATTTATTGAGTTCAATAAACAGGGAGTCAATGGATTATGTTTTCAACAAAATGATAAAGACCCAGTCTAAATTATATAAAACAAATTTAAATCTATTTCTGTTACAAATTATTTTCTTTTATTTCCATAATAACCATATTCTAACATATCCATACTTATATTTTTCCATTTTTCTTAATACCCTCCAAGTAGTTTTGTTCACATAACTTTTCCCATAATTTTTGTACCCTTTTAAATTTCAAGAAAACATATTCTATTGCCTCAACTTTGCCACAACGATTACAGATTCTTTCCTCTATTTTTAGATGGTATCAGGTCTATGTTCTGCATCACAAAAAATAAATAAATAAAACAGAGAATGGCTAATTGAGTGTAAACAGCAAAATTTTAGCATAACAAAAAAGTTTATCAGTGAAAAATAATTAATCGAATGGCCAACATTGTGAACATCCCCCACATATCCCCTATCTATATATATATATATATATATATATATATATATATATATATATATATATATATATATCGAAAATACACTTCTTCGAAATAAAGTAGTAGACCCTACACTTCAGTGAATGTCCACTTAAATGAAAGTGCACCTTCGCTGAAGTCTAGTTCCCCGGGCTACCCAAAAAAAAAAAAAAAACACTAAAACATGTTTTTGCAGGGGGGACAAGCCCCCTGCACCCCCCCACCCCCCCTTCTTAAACATACCAAGTTTGTGATTGCACTACAGTGGGGAAAAGGGAATATTGCCATTCCGCGCTGTAGTGTGACTGCCGAAGTCAATGTTCGAAGTTTCACTACTTCGAACAAGTGGACTCGGTGAAGTGGAGTTTGAAGTAGTGAAACTTCGAACATATTGACGGATCCCATATATATATATATATATATATATATATATATATATATATATATATATATATCCCCTAAAAATATATACCAACTCCAGGATCGCACTACAGTGGGGAATAGGGCAAATTTATAAAAAGTTTCCTTCACTTACCTCATGCATTGCAATACTTCTTGGTTGTTGGACAATTATGGCCATTCAATTAATTATTTTTTGCTGTCAAGCATGTTCGGTACATTAAACTTTTGCTGTTTAACATTTGATTATTAGCCATTCTCTGTAATTTTTTTTTCTATGCAAGAACATAGACCAGGCATATTCTCTTTTACTGTCATTTTTATGGATACACTCCATAAAAAACTCTACATTCTACATATCCTTTGTACCATTCTTTTCCGATTTTAACACCTTTATTTTTCCTTCCTCAATTTTTCCATGGATAGCTACAATAATACTTATTCATTATATTCATATACCATATTTTCCTTTTTTCTTCTACTTCTCTTAACTTTATTTTCCACAGCATTATTTGCTCTTGATATTGTTTCATTTCCCCATTCATTTCTTTTCTTTCTGTTTTAAATGTATTCATCACACACCAGATTGTCTTACATTTTTCTTTCATTATCACACTTAATGAACTATTTCCCCCTTTTATCCATTTTAGCACTTTATATAAGTTCAGTGATGCTGCATACACCACTGGATTTACCGATCCCAATCATTCTTCACCTTCTTCTTTAGCATATAATATTCCTATTTTTACAGGTTCAACCTGGACCCCCTTATAAATGAGAAAAAATGTCAAAAGTTCTTTCTCATATTTTATAGGAATCACATAAACATTTGCCAAACATGTCAATTGTCCTAATACACCAGAATTTATGAAATATATTTTTATATGACAATTTATAAGTTTTCCAAACTAAAAATATATTTCTCAGTTATTTTATTATATCTTTCCATTGCTTTATTACCATTACATTTCTGAATATTATGCATAATACTGTTATTTCCTTCATATTAAATTGAATAGTCTCTAGTTTGCTTTCTTCCCCAGTCATCTTCTTTTATCTCTGTTTATACTCATACCTATAGCCATCAACTGTCCATTAAGTATATTTATAACTTCCTCCATCCAATGTTTATTTGTTGCTAGTAATATGTCATCTGCATATGTGAACATAACTGGCACCCTAATTCCATTTGAAGTCCTATATTCTGCCACCTTCAATGACATATTTAATTTACTAACCACTGCATTCATAACTAACATAAAAATATTACTCACAGGACATCCTTGTCTTATACCACTCTTTACATTTATTTCTTAACTTAACCATTCATTCACTAGCACTTTGACTTTATTATTTTTATATGCTGTCTCAAAAATCTTTTGGGTCTTTTCACTTAAATGATATTCTTCCATTATAACCCATAGAACCTCTAATCATATCTTATCAATTGCTTTATTCAAATCACCTACCATAAATTTTGCAACTGCTTTCCTATATATGATATAATGTACAGTTTCTCTATCATTAATAATTCTTGATTTCCTTTTCCTTTCAAATATTGTATCCTCTAATACTTTAATTTATTATCCAGCCATATTTATATTATTTTCATATATATCTTATAATTCAATTTAAGTGCTTTCATCCAAGAGTTTCTTATGTCATCTTTTAATCCTTTTTTCTGTATAAATTTCAAAGCTCCAATACATATTTCTTCTTTTCCAAAACCTTTTTTCAAACTATTCCTTTAACAATTGTACAAAATCTTTCTTCTGCCAGTTTAACATATCTTTATACATATAATATTTTATCCCATCTGGTCCAGTAGTTGATACTAGATTTACAGTTCTTAATAGATTATTTGATTCTTCCACCATTATATCCTTTTCTCATTCCTTATTTTATTTTGTCATCTTTTAACATTCCACTTTTGTCTTTTCTCTATCTTAATTCCTTTAAATGTTTCTTCCATATGCTGTCTTATCACATTTATTATTTCCTGTCAACTTCTTACCTTTTCTCCTTTTGCATTTCTTAACGCTCTTATTACCATTTTCTTTTCTTTTACTATACTGCATAAATATGCTGCTGCTTCTTTTTTCCCTTACAAGGAATATCTTTGTTTAAATAAATACTTTTTTTCTCGATTCATTTCATATATATTGCTTTCCCTGTGTTATATTTGTTTTTGTTACTTATCATCTCTGTCAAAGCATATTTACTTACTTACTTATATTTTTTCTTTCTCTCTTCTCTTTTTAATCTTTGTCATTCCAAATAACATATTTTTTATTTATCTTTGTAATTTATCCACCATGATATCCAATTCTTATAGAATTCTCTCATTCCCACATGATCATTTCATAAGTATCTAATCATCTGCATTCCTTCCATTTCTATTTTCCATTTATTCTATTAATACCTTTATCTATTTTTACATAACCCTTTTCCTTAAATTTCTAACCAAATTTCTAAATGATCAGAAAATCCTATACATATCGTTCTTTCTTGTACTATTTTAAGGTTTTAGAAATAATAATCTATTTCTGTCTTTAAATTACTTCTTTTATATGTTCATTGTTTGTTCTTCCAGATATATAGCTTTCTACTTTTTATAATATCTTAAATTACTTTTACATCCTCACTATCCCTTTTCTTTCTTAAATCAGGATTCAAACCATCTACCAATATTATATCCATATTTACACTTGCATAATCAAATATTTTCTTAAATATATCCTCTCTTCCTTTTTTATCATGGATGCATATATTAATATAATTCTATAAACTTGACATTTCCAGCTCAGATCTATGATTGTTATTCTCTCCATTGCAACTAATGTAAAATTCAAAACCTTTACTGATTATTTAATTACTACTGCTATACTTGAACATGTTTCTATTCCTATATTCCAAATAATCTCACTTCTCCATAATTCTTCTGTTTGTAATCTCTCGTCTTCTGGTAGCATTCTTATATCCTCTAAAATAACCACATCCATTGTTAGTTTTGCACATTATTCTAGTAGCCCTATTCTTCATTTTATATCTTCATACTGTTAACATTTATTGTTAATACTCTCAGTTCTATTTTTTTATTTTCCTTCTGTTTTTATATGCTTTATTGTCATGTGACTGTCAGTCCTTTCCCTTTCTTATTCTCTTTTACACCTAAACCTAACCTTTCATTCTCCGATCCATCTCTTCTTCTTCACCTATTTCTGACATTCTTTCATCTCCTTTTTTCTTTTGTTCTTTTGTTTACTGAATTATTTTCTTTTGTCTCAGAATGTTCTATCATTATCTGTTTACCTTGCACTTTTTCTTGCTCTGGTTCTATTTCTTCCTGTTGTTCTGTGTCTTCTTCAATCTCTTGTTCCCTACCTTCCCTTCCTTATTCTATTCTATATTTATTCTATGATTTCTTTACAGTCCATCCATACATAACATTTTTTTTTCACATTTAAAAATTTCAGATCACATCATTTAGGATCATGACTAACTTTGGCACAACTGTAACATTTTCTTTTGTCATACTAACTAAATGATCACATATTCTGTAATAAAAAATACATGTTTTTGTTACCCCCAGTATTTCAGAGTACCTTTGTTCCCCTTCACACTTATCATATTGTCCCAAAAACATTTCCATACATTGACACGTTTCAAATATAATATCACAAAAATAGTTTTTATTAGTATGTATAAAAGCTCTTACCTCTTGTGAAGAAATATCAAATGGAGCTTCTATATTATCCCAAATATCATAACAGTCCAGACGTTTCTCTTCTTTACTGCTCATTCTTAGTATATATTTCTCGTTCCTTTGTTCAGTCTTCTTTTAGTATCATCTTCTTTCTTCTCTTTCTTTATCCACATATGACTTTTTCTTTGACATATCTTCAGCTTCTTCCTCCACTCTTTCCATCATCTCTACCCATGAAGCTGCCTTTCCACTTTCTGGCTCACTCTATACAATTAAGTCCCACAATCTAACATCCTGCAAACCTCCCAACTGGAGAGTTGTAACAATACATTCACTCTGGCTCAAATCTTTGCCTTCAAATAGTCTCTTCTGAAACACTGCTTCAGAAGTGTCTATATCATAAGAATGAACATTAAAAATAGCAAACGCTCTTTTGTCGTACTTAAAAATGCGAAACCTTAAAATGTTGAAGGAGCAGATCAGCAAATTTTTTTCACAGGGAAAAAATTCACTGATCCAAAAAAAAAAAAAAACAATGTACAGGCAAAATAAAGTCGGGACTTTGCCCCCCACACCCCCCAACTTAAATATACCAACTCCAAGATTGCACCACAGTAGAGAAAACAGCAAAGTCCTGAGAACAGCTCATCAATTTTTTTCCATGGGAAGAAAAGTAGATATTCCTTGCCCTCAACATTTTCAGGTTTCACGTTTTAAAGTTCGATATGAGAGTGTTCGCAAATTTAAGCATTCACTCTTTTGATAAGAACCCCTTCAGAATCTCCATGATGTTCATTCATATTCACTTGTTCCATTTCCCTCTCATCTGCTTCTTCAGTATGCATTATCCCTGAAGGCTCAATTATCAACACCATGTATTCCTTGTGTTAATAAAGGCTTAACTGTCTTCCTACAGACATCAGTCTCTTTAACTTCCATATCACAATTCTCTTCAACAGAAAAAAATGCTGCAAGGACAGTGAATCTTCACTACCACCATCTCCTCATTCTATCTCCATTGTACTCCCTGCTTCTAAGGGCCACCACTGTGCCCAGAACAGAAGCAAGAAATGAAATGCAGAATTTCATCCCATGTTCATAGAATGACTATGGATTTTTTAGTAATATATAAATTACATATTATTTACATCTATTTTACAAATCTCCACACATTATAAACTTTAAGCATTACCCCCACTCCTTTATCAACAACCAAAACATTTTTCCAGAATCTTTGTCAAAGTCCATTTTCTGTTGTATTTGTTTTTATTTAATCTCTTGTTCCATATAGTCCATGAAACATAAAATATTACTCTGTCCATTTTCTTCACTTCTTCCTGTTTTTGTGCACCATAATAACCAGATTCTATTATGTCCATATTTATTTGTTCACAAACTTTTCACCCTATTCTGTTTACACATTTCTTTCCAAAAATTAACCCTTTCACATTTCAAAAACACATGCTCAGCAATCGCAAACTCTCCACATTTATTACATATTATATCTTGCTTTTTCTTGTATGGCAATTTTCTGATAGACAATTTCGATAAAAAATCAGTACATTCTTTAATATTTTATAGTTGTTATTATATCTCATCATCATGGCTTTTTTGTATCCATTTCTAAATCTTTCCATGGATCAATACAATAAAATAGTTTCATACTATTTAAGTACCATTCTTTTCTATGTTGTTTTTTTTTTGGCACTCTTTCATTTCTTCATCCACAGCGCTTTTACACCTTTTTTTAGCTTTCATTCCTTCTCACAATTATTTGTATTTATAACATAGTATCATTTCTATCAAGTTTTTATTTTACTTCATAATTCCTTTTAATACCTTATATAAAATTAAAGATGGTGCATGTATTATTGGTTTTATTAAACCCAAGCCTCCTTGCTCTTCTTTCATATATAGAATCCCTCTTTTGACTGAATTCAGTCTAGAGCCCCATATAAAAGAGAATATAACCATCATTAGTTCCTTTTCATGCATAATAGGATTCGTATAGATGTTAGCAACATAAGCAATGTTTCCTATAACCATGGTGTTCAACAAGTGTGTTTTTTTTTCTATATGAAAATCTATATGATTTCCAAAAAAAAGTCATATCCTTTACTTTGAGTACATTATCTCATTGTTGTCATCTGTCATTCTTCTAAATATTATTCCTAATATATCTATCTTTTTTATTGAACTCAATACCTCCAAACCAAATCCTTTAATTTTTTTCTTTATGCTTAAACTATTTTCTTAATTTATACTTAGTTTTTCGTTTACTTCATCCATCCATACTTTATTTTTAACAAGTAAAAAAAAAAAAACAAGTAATCTGGTGATAGATCCAGAGAAAATAAATAAACACAGGCAAAGGAAACAAATCCACTTGAACCATGCTAGCTAAGGCAAAATCAAGGAATCCAAAGATAAATTACAAAGTTTATTATGCAACCTTAGTAGTTTCACTTAAAAAGCTTCTTCAGCCAATAACAGAAACATAACTAAATCAGTTTAATAATCCAAAATCAACATCGCATGATAAAATAATTCTCATAAAATCAGATATAGAAATGAAACCTGATGCTATAACTGTTTTAACCAAGGTTTTAAATAAATAGCCTCATTTAAGCCTGGTGAAATATGTGCTCTGAGCCCCAAAATCCATTTAAATTCTTCCAACTCACTCAGTATGTTGCACTAAGTCCCCCCCTCACGTATAGCTTCATTTAATTTTGATAAAATCAAAAGCTTAAAATAGTGTGTTGAATCATGATCATGAATATGTTTATAACGTGTATTATTACATAATTTCCTATTGATATCTGAGTGATGGCTACTTACATGATCCTTAAGTCTCCCATTAGTTTTCCTAACATAATATGCATTGCAAGATTGACATGTGGCTAAATATGTAACATTCCTTTTATCACAATTCTCAAATGTGCGTACATAGAAAGTCTTGCCAGTCACAGGACAAATGAAAGTATTTTCAGTATTAATATCAAAACAATGGACACATTTATTACATTTAAAGGTCCCTGTTTTGTTAGTCTTAACTGAGAAATTATTTCTGGCTGATTCTTATAAAGTAATTGATTTTTGAAATTATTACATCTTTTATAGCCAAAAACTGGTCTGTCATCTATAAGCTTCCTTATCTCAGGGTCAGAAGACCTAATTGGCAAGTATCCACCAAAAGCAGCTTTTCACCAATAAACTTGTAAAAACAAATAAAGAAAATAGCGGTGTCTTCTTAGGTTACCACACTTTAATAAAACAATAAAATCACCTCCAGTTAGCGCTTTCATCTCTACAGAGACTTCTTCAGACTGAGGTTAACTTCTACAAAATTCCTTTTTAAGGCTTCAGTTGTCACATGGTTTAAACTCTTCACATGATACATTCACTTTAAAATGTCACTTCCTTTTCCTTCCAACTTCCAAAAAGCTAACTTTGAGAACATACTACAAAAAAGTTAAGAATTTAAAAATACACTTGGGAAATACTTTATACATTTCCTAAAATACTTAATACATTTGAAAACATTTAAGAAACACACTTTCACCAACATACTACTACTCTATATGCTTTTTTAGAAAAACATTACTGATGTTTGAGCCTCTTTCTTTTTAAATGCATAACAAATTCCTCCCTATCATTTAGACCTGGTGGGAGCAGGCATTAAGTTTGACCTGCCATAAGTATTCTAAACAACCCAGCTCTTCTTCTATATTCATAACAGTAGAATACTAGAAAGAGCCTCTACTACCAATAATTTATACTCTCTTTTACAATTTTTTAACTTATAATGTTTGCTTAAAGCATTCTTTTCATCCCCTCTCTGTATGGCATATTTATGCCCATAAATCCTTTTATATAGCTCTCTAGCTGTTCTGCCAATATAAAAGGATTTACAATCCAGGCAGGTTATTAAATATACATTTTTCAATTTACAATTAAAAACACCTGGAACTCTAATCACATTCTTACCCACCTTTATTTCTGAGGAATCTGTGTATAGAAAGTTGCAAATATTACAATTAAAGCATCTTATTGCCCCTCTCTTATTTGCTACTTCCTTTGACTTATTTAGTTTAGCTTGAAAGAAGTTCTTATAACTTTTAGCCCTCTTCTGTACAAATGTTGGTTGTTCACCTATTATGTTAATTATTTCACTATTTGTTTTAAGCACTCCCCAGTTATGATTTATCACCCTTTTTATTGCTCCTGAATCTACACTATTTTGTATGGTCATTGCTGTTCTATACTGATATTGTGCCATACAAGATTAATTTCTTGTTTTACTTTTTTCTCTCATCTCTATTTGTTCATGTAATATTTTCTTTACTTCTTTTTCTGGATATCCTCTAACTTCTATCTTGGAACAAAAGTCTTTCCCCTCATTTAAAAAATCTTCATCTTTACATGTTAAGCTACTTATTCTACTTAACTGTCCCTTTATTATATTCATTTTGGTTTTCTTGGGGTGCAAACTTGAATAGTGTAAATAACTATTATTCTGAACTTCTTTCTTATCGATTTTAGATACCAAACTTTCTTTCCCTTTATATACTGTAACATCTAGATAATTAATTTCTTTCTTATTATAATTGTGTGTAAAATCTAAATATGAGCACACATTATTCGTATACTTAGTGAACTCTTCTAGTTTGTCTAACGTTCCTCTCCACACCATAAAAACATCATCAATAAAATGTGCAATCTTGACTATGTACTGTTTATACTCACTTTCTAATACATTTGCTGCTTTCCAGCCATCCATGAACATATTTGCATAGCTGGGTGCTAGGACTGCACCCATCACAACCCCATTAATTTGTACATAGATTTCTTCATAAAAGACAAGTAGTTGCAATTCAGTACTATATCTATCATTTCCATTATTAAAGCTACTGTATCTGATGAGTATTTCTTTGATTTCAATAATTCAATTCTCACAGTTTCCATCCCATCTTCACTGGGGATGACTGTGTAGAGAGATTTTATATCCAATGTTGCTAGAAAGTCCTCTTCTTCTACTTTTATTTCTTTTAATTTATTTAGAAAGTCAAAACTATCTCTTATATAAGTTTCACTTACAGAGACTACTTTTTGCAAATGCTTATCTACATATACCGACAGGCCCTCAGTTTTGCTACCTGCACTGCCTACTATAGGTCTTAGAGGAGGGTTGTTAAGATTTTTATGAGTTTTAGGCATTCCTGATATCTTACTTATTTTGGGGTTGGTTGTCAATAAACTCTTCCTAACTCTCTCATCTATCCTACCAGTTAGGAACCATTCTTCATTACATGCATCTATTAATGCATACCCCTTTTTTACTTCTCTCATATCAATTTTCTTATAAAATTTAACATCTGTTAGTAATTCCTTCATTTTACTTTCATAGTCTGCCCTGTCCATTGCTACCAAGGACCCACCTTTATCTGCTTCTAACAACAGTAAATCAGTTTTATCTAACAAATTGTTAAAGTATTCTTTTTCCTTCATAGACATATTAAGATAATTATATTCTGCCTTCTTTTCTAATGCTTCAATTATCTGTGCTTCACATACGCTCAAAAACATTTCCAACTCCTTACATACAGGAGGGTTGTAACAGCTTGGTTTGTAAAGTAACACATCACTTCTTTCATAATTTTTCAACATCACATCAAAATGTAACAATCTGACATCATTATTGTCCCTACTTTATTTGCTCATTGAGCTGGTGCAAATTTCCATCCTTTGCTGAGAGCTAAACATTCTTGACTTGAAAAAACATAAGTAGATAAATTAATAATTTTAAAATTTACTGTACCTATGTTTTCCACGACTGTTTTTTCTGTCTCCAATACTTCTTCTGATTTTCTTTCCTCACAAAGCCATTTTTTGGCTGCCAGTTATTTTTAGATTTATTATGCCCACTCTCTGCTGTTACCTAGGCCCAGGTTTTTTGTCCTTCATTAACTCTTTGATAGACATCCACAGCTTGTTGGCTCTTTACTGAAGGCATACTTTGTTTTTCTGCCCCCCATTCACCATCTTCCGATATCTCTCTCAATTGGGGACTTGCCATTGCATTGTTACAGTTCCCATTATATTCTAATGGGTTTCTTGTTGCTCCCGACTTGTTCTTTTTCCTTGCTCCATATTCTGTTGGCCTTATTTCATTGGTTTCTTTACTATTTAAGCGTTCCAACCTCCTTATGGCATTGGTTTCCACTTCCTGTTGATGCCTCTCGCTCGTGGCTTCATTCACTTGTATGCAATTGCGTAAACATAGTCCATAGGCTGCTGCCACACCCCTGTATAATCCGTTCTGTCTTGTTTGCATTTTTTAAGTTTTCTGCTGCTTACCTGTTCATTAACCTTGATCATGTTATCTTGCAGAATACTTATTTTACTGTTGAGATTTTCTATTGTGGTAATTTCTTTTAACATATTGTAGTTGTTTTGCATGTTCTCTGATAACTCTGATGCTAGTTTTCTAATGTGATTTAGTAATAGATCCACATACTGCAGTCCAGCATTCTGATTAACCACCAGCCATTTATCCACCAGTTCTTTCGGTAGATTTTCTCCAGCTGGTAATTTGTTGATTCTCAAGACTTCCGGCACTCTTTGAACCTTTAGACAGGTTTCAAAAAACAAATTGTCCCACTGCAATGTCTTTAGTTTTGTCAAGTCTTTTTCCCAACTCACCAAACAATTCACTATGATTTCTTTTATGTTGCATCTGCAAACATCCTTTCAAGACTTCCTCACTTGATATGAAACTCCTTCTTCTTCCACTATTAGCCAAGGCATTACCACTTGCTTCATTGTTGGTGATAAGTGAACCATAGATATATCATTCAAAATATACCCTGCTGGTAATGAGACAAAACTTGTCCCAGGAATTGTGTGGTTTTCCATCAAGACACAGCTGCAACTAAAGTACAATATGCACCAAAATCAGCTTTTCACCAATAAACTTGTAAAAACAAATAAAGAAAATAGCGGTGTCTTCTTAGGTTACCACACTTTAATAAAACAATAAAATCACCTCCAGTTAGTGCTTTTGTCTCAACTCTACAGAGACTTCTTCAGACTGAGGTTGATATGATCAAGCTTAATGAACAGTTAAGCAGCAGAAAACATAAAAAATATGAATGAGAAGAATGGATTATATAGGGGCGTGGCAGCAGCCTATGGTCTATGTTTATTGCGTACAAGTGAATGAAGCCATGAGCGTGAGGCATCAACAGGAAGTGGAAACTAATGCCGTAAGGAGGTCGGAATGCTTAAACAGTAAATAAACCAGCGAAACAAGGAGCAAGGAAAAAGAACAAGTCAGGAGCAACAAGATACCCATTAGAATATAATTGGAACTGTAACAATGGAACTGCAAGTCCCCAATTGAGAGAGATATCAGAAGATGGTGAACGGGGGCAGAAAAACAAAGTATGCCTTCAGTAAAGAGCCGACAAGCTGTGGATGCCTATCAAAGAATTAATGAAGGACAAAGAACCTGGGCCCAGGTAACAGCAGAGAGTGGACATAATAAATCTAAAAATAACTGGCAGCGAAAAAAAATGGCTTTGTGAGGAAAGCAAATCAGAAGAAGTATTGGGGACAGAAAAACAGTCGTGGAAAACATAGGTACAGTAAATTTTAAAATTATTAATTTATCTACTTATGTTTTTTCAAGTCAAGAATGTTTATCTCTCAGCAAAGGATGGAACTTTGCACCAGCTCAATGAGCAAATAAAGTAGAGACAATAAATGGTCTGAGAGACAATGTCAGATTGTTACATTTTGATGTGATGTTGAAAAACTATGAAAGAAGTGATGTGTTACTTTAAAAACCAAGCTGTTATAACACTCCTCTATGTAAGGAGTTGGAAATGTTTTTGAGCATATGTGAAGCACAGATAACTGAAGAATTAGAAAAGAAGGCAGAATATAATTATCTTAATATGTCTATGAAGGAAAAAGAATACTTTAACAATTTGTTAGATAAAAACTGATTTACTGTTGTTAGAAGCAGATAAAGGTGGGTCCTTGGTAGCAATGGACAGGGCAGACTATGAAAGTAAAATGAAGGAATTACTAACAGATGTTAAATTTTATAAGAAAATTGATATGCGAGAAGTAAAAAAGGGGTATGCATTAATAGATGCATGTATTGAAGAATGGTTCCTAACTGGTAGGATAGATGAAAGAGTTAGGAAGAGTTTATTGACAACCAACCCCTAAATAAGTAAGATAGCAGAAATACCTAAAACTCATAAAAATCTTAACAACCTTCCTCTAAGACCTATAGTAGCCAGTGCAGGTAGCAAAACCTCGGGCTTGCCAGTATATGTAGATAAGCATTTGCAAAAAGTAGTCTCTGTAAGTGAAACTTATATAAGAGATAGTTTTGACTTTCTAAATAAATTAAAAGAAATAAAAGTAGAAGAAGAGTTCTTTCTAGTAACATTGGATATAAAATCTCTCTACACAGTCATCCCCAATGAAGAAGGGATGGAGACTGTAAGAATTGTATTATTGAAATCAAAGAAATAGTCATCAGATACAGTAGCTTTAATAATGGAAATGATAGATATAGTACTGAATTACAACTACTTGACTTTTTATAAATAAATCTATGTACAAACAAATGGGGTTGTGATGGGTACAGCCCTAGCACCCAACTATGCAAATATGTTCATGAATGGCTGGGAAGCAGCAAATGTATTAGAAAGTGAGTATAAACAGTACATAGTCAAGATTGTGCGTTTTATTGATGATGTTTTTATGGTGTGGAGAGGAACGTTGGACAAACTAGAAGAGTTCATTAAGTATATGAATAATGTATGTACATATCTAGATTTTACACACAATTATAATAAGAAAGAAATTGATTATCTAGATGTTACAGTATATAAAGAGAAAGAAAGTTTGGTATCTAAAATCAATAAGAAAGAAGTTCAGAATAATAGTTATTTACACTATTCAAGTTTGCACCCCAAGAAAACCAAAATGAATATAATAAAGGGACAGTTAAGTAGAATAAGTAGCTTAACATGTAAAGTTGAAGATTTTTTAAATGAGGCGAAATACTTTTGTTCCAAGATGGAAGTTAGAGGATATCCAGAAAAAGAAGTAAAGAAAATATTACATGAACAAATAGAGATGAGAGAAAAAAAGTAAAACAAGAAATGTATCTTGTATGACACAATATAAGTATAGAACAGCAATGACCATACAAAATAGTGTAGATTTAGGAGCAATAAAAAGGGTGATAAATCGTAACTGGGGAGTGCTTAAAACAAATAATGAAATAATCAACAAAATAGGTGAACAACCAAAGTTTGTGCAGAAGAGGGCTAAAAATTATAAGAACTTCTTTCAAGCTAAAATAAATAAACCGAAGGAAGTAGCAAATAAGCGAGGGATGATAAGGTGCTTTAATTGTAATGTGTGCAACTTTCTATACAGATTCCTCAGAAATAAAGGTGCATAATAATGTGGTTAGTGTTCCAGGTGTTTTTAATTTTAAATCGAAAAATGTTATATATTTAATAACCTGCCTGGATTGTAAATCCTTTTATATTGGCAGAACAACTAGAGAGCTATATAAAAGGATTTATGAGGGGATGAAAAGAATGCTTTAAGCAAACATTATAAGTTAAAAAATTGTAAAAGAGAGTATAAATTCTTGGTAGCAGTGGTCCTTCCTAGTGATACTACTGTTATGAATATAGAAGAAGTGCTGGGTTGACTAGAATACTTATGGCAGGTCAAACTTAATGCCTGCTTCCCACCAGGTTTAAATGATAGGGAGGAATTTGTTATGTATTTGAAAAGAAAGAGGGTCAAACATTAGTAATGCTTTTTAAAGAAAATATAGTGCAGTAGTGTGTTGGTGAAAGTGTGTTTCTTAAATGTTTTCAAATGTATTAAGTATTTTAAGAAATGTATAAAGTATTTCCCGAGTATATTTTTAAATGTTTTTCTTAACTTTTTTGTAGTATTTTCACAAAGTTAGCTTTTTGGAAGTTGGAAGGAAGAGGGAGTGACATTTTAAAGTGAATGTATCATGTGATGAGTTTAAACCATATGACAATGAAGCCTTAAAAAAGGAATTTTGTAGAAGTTAACCTCAGTCTGACGAAGTCTCTGTAGAGTTGAGATGAAAGCGCTAACTGGAGGTGATTTTATTGTTTTATTAAAGTGTGGTAACCTAAGAAGACACCGCTATTTTCTTTATTTATAATTGGTAAGTACTTAGTGATAAAATATTTCACTGCATTAGTATTTTGGTAA
The DNA here is from genome assembly GCF_019279795.1 of Protopterus annectens. Classification (NCBI taxonomy): domain Eukaryota; kingdom Metazoa; phylum Chordata; order Ceratodontiformes; family Protopteridae; genus Protopterus; species Protopterus annectens. The sequence goes on along the minus strand of NC_056725.1, from coordinate 922,818,510 downwards.
AAGTAAGCATGCTCCTTTTAAAATTTTGTTTCTCATTTATTTGTTTAACACTGCTTTCTGCTATGTAATTAGAAAAAAATCGGCTTGGTATCAGAAGTCCGCTTTTGGATAATTATGTTTTTTGTGATAGTGACTTAATTTATATTATAACCCCTGCGGAGAAAGTCTTTGGCAGTATTCTCAATTTGGCATAATATATGTAATCTAGCAATGCATTTCATTTGATTATGTATAACATTATTAAACATAAAAAGGAGGGTGCATGCTTGTGTGATGCACATATGTATTCATTTTCACAGGCTTTCTAAATAGCCTAGTTTGTAAAATACTTAGACGATTTTAATATGTTTTTGATAGTCTGAACACCTATACTGAATTTTTAAGCTTTAAAAAAAGAAATATATTTAAATACAATAGACATTTTAGATATTGTGTTTACTAAGACAGATTTATCTACTTTATAAACTAGGCTATCTAGAAAGCCTATGAAAAGGAATACATATGTGCATAACATGAGCATGCACCTTCCATTTGTGTTTAATAATGTTATACATAATCAAATTAAATGCATTGCTAGATTACATACTGATGATAGAGAAATGTTACGTCAAATTGAGAATACTGCCAATGACAAGCTGTGCAGTGGTTAGCATTGCCGCCTCACAGCAAGAGGTTCTCTGGTTTGATCCTCGGCTGGGGTGCCTTCTGTGTGGAGTCTGCATGTCCTCCCTGTGGTCACGTGGATTTCCTCCAGGTGCTCTGGTTTCCTCCCACATCCCAAAGACATGCTGCAGGTGGATTGTACACTCTAAATTGGCCCTAGGTGTGAGTGTGTGCATGTATGTGCCTTCTGTGGAAGGTTGGGCGCCGGGCTGGCAACTCGACACCATAAAACTCCACTGCCAATCATGAGCGGACAAGGTGATCCGCTGTGGCGACCCCTAACCGGAAAAAGCCGAAAGAAGAAGAAGAAGATTTTATCAAAATTAAATGAATCTGTACAAGGTGGAACTTCTGAGTCATATGATGAGGAAAAGTTTTAAAGTGGATGCATGCAGTTTTAAGTTAGATCTGAAGAAGTTTGCCAATGTTTAAATGAAAGCACTAATAATAAAATCGGGGTCTGTATATATCCAGTTTTACGCTTTGCATTGTTTTTTTGTTCTCAGTAGTTGTTAATTTTAATTTGATTCATTTTATATATTTCTCTTTCTATTTCATAAAAGGAATGTTTATTTTCTAATAAGTCTTTGAATGTTTCTTGACTCAATATCTTATAGGTCTATTTTTCTTTTCTTCTTTTTTCCTTATACATTCTAAAAACACTTTTTATATTTCTCTTTAAAATTAAGCTGCCAAACAGTCCAATTCTCATAAAATTCTCTCATATTCATATGATTTTTCCATAATTCCAGAAGTTTTTTTTTTCTCTTCTAAATCTAATTCTTTTTCATTAATTTGCTTTATTCCTTTTCCTATTCTTATATATGGTTCATTTTCCTTTACTTTTAACACATATAGCCACATGACCTGAAAATCCAGCATACTTAATTCCTTTTTCTTTAACTTTTAAGCTATCAGATATTAAAAAAAATAATCAATGTATGTCCTAATTTCATTCCTTTTGTAGGTCCAGTGGTTACTCAACCCACACAGTTAACTTTCCACTTCTCATAATTTCTTTAACCATTTTAACATCACAATTGCTTTTATTTTTTCTTAAATTATAATTAATATTGCCCACCACTATACTATCCATATTTATACAAACATATTCAAGAATATTTTTAAACATAATTTCTCTCTCTTGTTGCATATTCATATAAAGCTATAATTATGTACACATTTTCCATCTCATGTTCCACTAAGGTTACATTTAATATTTTAATGCTCTCTTGACATAATATACATATGCATGAGCACATTTATTTCCCCATGTTCCAAATGACTACAACATTCTAAAGTTTTTTCAGTTTGTGTTCTTTCTTCCTCTGTTAGTAATCTGATATCTTCTAAAACAATAATATGTGTATCAACTGCAGTACACCATTGTAATATACCTATTCTCTACTTATGATTTTCGTACTGTTCACATTTAAAGCTATTTTTAGCTTTTAAGAACAGTTAGTATAATAAAATGTTTATCCTTTTCTTTTCTTATTTTCTCTAAGCATTTTATTTTTTTAATTTTCTTTTCCTTTCTTTAACTCTTTTCCCTATTGAATTATTATATTTCTTACTGTACACCAATCAGCTTCTTCCTCACTTGCCTCCTTTGTTTCTTTCACCTTGTTACTTTCTTCAACTTCATACACATCCTCTTTATTAGTTACATCTTTATGTACATGTTCTTGTATAACACATTCTTCTATCTCTTTATCCTGTATAACTTCATTTTCATTTGCTTGCACATTCATTTCACATTCTAGCCATAAATGACCAGTATTGCCACCTTTTTTGCACTTTAAATCACATATTTTTGCATTATGCCCTGTTTTGCTGCACAAATAACATCTTTTTTATCACATTCATTGATTAAATGATCATTTTTTTCCACAAAAATAACAAGTCTTTGGTTGACCCCTGTATTTCACAAAACCCCTGTTACCATGAACATTAATAATATTAGGTACATGAATAACAGCTAGTTAGTTCTCCAAGCAGCTACTCTTTGGGATGGTTTCAGATGTTATCCTTTTGCTGAGATAAAATCTTTGGTGAAAACCAGCTGTAGGGCTAGAGGTGAGGTAGGTAAGGCTATTCACATTGTCCATTCCCTTTTGTTTGCTACATGTTGAAATTCTAGATAACTCTCTTCCTCCAAACAAGTCCTAAGTTAAGAATGCACACGTTTCTACATATTAAAGTGATGGTTCCAGCTGAAAGAATCAGGAAACATTCTCTCACAGCCATGAAAAAAAATCTGCCAGTATGGTAAAGCTGTCTCAGTTATTAAATGGCATTAGCTGTATTACAGACCTTGTGTAAAAGATATCTTCTTGAAACAGCTGATTCAGCAATTTCTAAGCCTAATGCAGGAGCTGTGATCCAGGAAAGATGCTGGTAAATACTTGCATATCTATAGCTATGTAGTCCAATACAGGGCTACCAAAACTGAGTTTGAGTCAAGCAAAACAAATCTTTATTCCATTCTTTAAATTAGAATTAGTAGGCACAGTACTACATACCCTGAAATCATGGAAGGATGCTGATGTAGATGGCCTTCCAAGAAAATTACTTAAAGTTTTACCTTCAGCAGCAAAGAAATTCTTCTTACTTGCCTTTCATTTCTATGTGCACTAAGTGGATGGCACATGCTCTCCCTCCTGTAAGGATGATTTTGTCCATAGTTTCTTAAACTCTGTCACATTAATCCTCCTCATACCACATAACACTCCGGGAGCTTCCCCTAATTAGCAGAAAAGCACTTTTGTGCGCATCTGCATGCACAAATCACCATCCACAACATACACAGAATTGAAATAACTAAGATGCTGTTAGCATAGTATTTTCTTACTATTGATTTGCAGCCAGGTATCCATGTTTTTTGATTATCTTTATGCATTTTGCATAATTCTGCAAAACAGGACCAAATAATTAAAGTTTTAAGTACATACCTTTTTTACAGACTTGCTTGTTTGCCCACTGCAGTAAGCTTGGGCTTCCCATTGAGGCTGGACTCAACATTTGAGAAATATTGGTTCAGGTACAGTAATCCCTCAAGGTAGGAAAGGACTCCACACATTCTGAGAATTTATGGCAGTTTTCATTCTAAAAGTAAATTATAAGATCTCTGTATTCCTGTAGGGTGACCATATGAAGAAACATCTGTAAATGCAAGTGAGGCCCCTCCAATCAGAAATGACACAGGGCAGACAGCCCAGTATCACCATGTTGGTGGTAATATGAGTGATGGTGAAGGGGGAGAGTGCTTAATTGCATTTAGCAGTTGTAGGAAATTATGCTGACAAGGCCTTGGGTTTCTTAGTCTTACATCTTTGGTTTCTTCCAAGCAGTAAGGTTTCCCCTTAAAACTGATTAGGTCATTAGAAAGAAGTTTATAAGAGTTAGCAGTATGGCAGACTGGCAGCAAACATTTCCCATATGAAGCATTACACTGTAGTACACAGCATGGATGCCTCTTGCCCTCCATAATCTCTGCAGTGATTTCAGATCTCCTTTACTAACAGGCGGGCTGCTGATTCAAATTCTTTGAGCTTCGTGCTTTGACAAGTCACCAGTTTCTGCAAATTTCTATACACATGGCATTTTTTTACCCACAACAGACCAGAGTATACATCAACAAATGTGACTAGGATAATGAATCAGAGATTACATGATTTAAAATTACTATATCCAAGTCACAAATTCTATATGTAGCATTCAGTACTTACTCCAAAGTATGTATAATGGTTACCTTCAGACAGACAGACAGACATACAGACTGTATGTATTTAGTGGTACTCCATCCTTATCTCTGGTACTCAACAAAATGCATATGAAATGCGCTTCTTTAATTGAAGAACACGAAGAGGATGGGCAGACTGCAAGATGTGTACTGACCAGAGGCTGCTCATTCTGGGTGGTTCTCATATCTAAAAGTCTTTATATTCTAGCAACAGTTTCAGTGCACATATCCAACAGGTAGTGAGACAACAAAGGGCTCTGTCTTTAGGCTCCTCTGTTCCTAGGATTCCCATCAGACTGACATTGAGATACATTATATACAAGCATAGTAGAACTATTTATATACATATATAGACTGGCTGCATAGCTGTCTCTATCCATCATTACAGCTTTTCTGAGTACAATGTGACTTTTAGTAGAATAGCTTAGACAACAATTTCCCAGCTCTAACCTTGTTTTTTATAACAACAGCTATAGTGTGATATTTTAGTAGGATAGCTCATGCATCAGTTTCGGAGATCTGACTTGGTTCCCTATATCAACTGCAATGTGGATCAGCGCATTTTTTTGTCTGTAAAATCTTTGGCCAAAAACTGTTCTAATACTTATACTTAACGCATTTGTGTTGGGGGGGTTGACCTGTTTGTTTTCTACCTGAAAATTTGATTTAAAGTGTTCTCTTTGGTAGTTACAGGCAATACTTAGTACAGAAGAACCCCATTTCAAAAATAGTTAAAGGTACCTAAGCACATTTTAATAAGTGAAGTATATGTATGCTTAATCTCTGGCTTAATTTTACAATAACACACATATTTGCTGAGTTTTGTATTACTTTGGCCACCACAGTCAGAAGGTATTGTTTCTTCTAAATGTAAATCTACAAATTACAATTCTCTAGATGTCTTAAAAAAGGGATTTTTTTCCTTGGTTAGAATAAAAGTATGTTGTGCATTCCTTTAAAAAAAGCAAAGCAAACATATTTTTGTCATGCTGGTATTCAGAAGATAGAATTAGTTCCTGTTACTTTAGTAAGAGCGATTCTGTGGATGGTTCTGGAATGCTTTTGCCTGCACATATTCCATTTACAGGACCTCTTAACCGAAGCTTGTTGAACTGCATCAATAAACTTTATTGGCTGCATAAAATAAAACTCACCTGCTACCCTGGATTTTGTACCTCAGTGGTAATCGGTTAGTAGTGTCTTCTGATGTTAATTGTTGTTTCACGTGCATTATCTGCTTAAAGAGAACATCATATTTTCTTGATTCGTCTTACTCTACATATGTTCTGACAGCTATTTTACTCTTATGTAACCATGCGGCTACTAAGAGTGTAAATAATGTTTCATATTATTCTTGCTTCATTTTATGAAAATGGTATGAAATTTTTGTTTCATAATATTGCTGCATTCTTATGTGAAATTTGTTAATAACCAAAGCCAAATCAAATTTATAAGGCATACAAAGTAACATAAAGTTCACAAAAGTCTTGTAGATCAACATGATATGTATTTGCTTTCAATATTTCAGATTGCCATAGTTACTTTTCTTTGCTCTGGCTGTTAGAGTTAGTTTTTTACTTTGCTGCTTGCATTTCTAATTCATTCTTAATTATATTTCAATTGCCTTATTGGCAGCAAATAAAAGTTATTTTATTCTTTGTGGGTGAAGCAAAGTATCTGCTTTTTATTATTTTCTGCAACAGCTGCCTCCAAATGTAATCTGTCTCCATTGCTCCATCCAATGTGTTCACTGACTTTTGTGTTAATGATAAGAATATAGTGTCTGTGACATTCAAAATGCAATGTCTTGACCCTGGAAAATGATTCTGCCAACAGTGTTGAGTGTTACTTATTCTTTGAAGTACATACTGTAGGTCCCTCTAAGGTCACTGGCATTACCTCAAGAAAGAGTTACACTTATGCATGATGTAAACTATTTTTGTTAGATTTAGTCTATTTGCAGTGTGCATGCTAGCCCTTAGTCTTAACCTGGGTGGTCCCC
>NC_056725.1:922417100-922442100 GCF_019279795.1 Protopterus annectens | reverse complement strand
TGTGTGTGTGTGTGTGTGTGTGTGTGTGTGTGTGTGTGTGTATGTGTGTGTACACACTCACACACACACACACATATATATATATATATATATATATATATATATATATATATATATATATATCAAATAAAGCCAACACCACCAACACAGCCAGATTAGGTTCACTATGACTGAACAAGAATTTGACTGGATATCTAAACATTTGACAGCCAATTATGACTCTGTGACTGTATAAGGAAGTTGAGGAAATATAGCGTATTTTTAATTGGCCCATAAGAGATGAATCCAGACCAATGAATTTTTCCACTTATACTCCTCTGGCATATGCATCTGTGCAATGACATTGGTTGATTATAGCTGAAAATGATTTTTGATTGCATATCAGTATATTTATATATTGTAATGTGGTTTTAGTGATTACATCTGATGAAGGGTTGTAAGAACCCGAAAGTGGTTATCTTATTTTGTCATTAGCGTTTGTTTTATTAAAGCTATTATTTACTTTAATAATATATTCTTACATCTCAATAGATTTTGCATTGAACTACTTGGTTTTTACATGGGAAAAGAAACTAATCTGGCTGTGTTGGTGTGTTGACTTTATTCGATATATATTTTTTCCTACAACATACACTTCAGCAGGAGTCCTTCTCTTTTCAACTTTGATTTTATGTATACTAACTGCGGTTCCACAACCTCAGACTTAGCATATGTTCTTCCACATTTGTACTTGAATTTGCACAATTCTGAGAGTCACAATTACTGCCCTCACATTTAAAACAGGCACCACATAAGCAGAGGTATAACAGACAGCCTGATCCTTTATCCCTGCTACACAGGGGTCCAGGGAAGTAAATACTGTGGGAAGAAATAGCTAGTGAGTTGTTATGGTTAGGCTTGTATAGGCCCTAGGGCTGATAGCCTAATACCAACCTATGAACCTATTAAGTTACAGGCATGTGTAAGCAGTGACTAAACATAGTAATAACTTTTCTGTGAACTCTTGCAATGATTCTTCCAATTTTTCTTTCTTCCTATTCCTCTTCCGTCTTCGCTTCACTCACATCTCTGAGTTAGTTATATTCTCACGTGACACACATGGTATGAGTGCATTCTGTTCTACAGTACTCATTCATTACCTCTACATCTATAAGCCAGTTATCCATCTACCTCACAGAAAGAGACAGTTATATACCTTGTTAACCACTCCCACATACCACAGTACCTATCCCATGTCTCCATTACAAATGACATCACTTCCTTTTCAGTTTCAACATTTGTTTTTACTGTGATACTTTCTGGCTATGCTATAAAATGACTGTATCAAGAATGATCACAAACCCCACAAATAGCAAGAATATAACAGCTCTCACCATTCTACACCAAGTGCATATCATTTTGAATCTTTGAACTTTATCACTCCATCAGTCCCTGTTGCAAAACTGAAGTGAATCTATTATCAAAAAATGTGTGTACAAAGCACTAAAGTATGTATTCACTTTCATCACAATATATCTTAACCCTAAGACTCTTGCAGCATCCTCACTATCTAGTTATGGAGGCTTTCATCCAAACCTGAGACAAGCAACTCATCATAGTCTTCTGTCCTCATATATAGACAAGTTCTGGGCTTCAGCCACAGGCTTGAAAATTCTACAGCTAAATATTTTATGTATCACTAATAAACTGAACATATTTCATGCATGGCAGAAATATAATCAAAATAAGTTTTATTAAATGGATTCTGCTGCTTTTGGTCAGATTGGATGCAGAAATGGTCTTGAATTGTAGCCATACTTACAAATGAGCACCTTAAAGATCACCCAATCAACCATCAATTTCTCAAAGTATGAAAGCTGTAGTTATAAAAACTCCAAATGGAAAAAAAGTATCTCCATATCAGTTATTTATACAGTAATGCAGATAGCTTGTATGGAACTCAGAATGATCTCTCACTGGTTTCAAATCAACATTTCAAATTAACCTTATCATATGTGAAGATGTACATGCAGAATAAAAGCATGTGGAAGTTAAACTTGAAGCTATGGCTTCAAGACCAGGTGAGGTAGCAATTTGTCTGAGTACCAGAGGACTCTGATGTAACTTGATCTATAAAGAGAAATACAGACATACACTGAGTAAAAGAGTTACTGATACACTTGGGTGTGCTAAGAACACATGCATGCCTAACATTTTCTTAAACATTGCAGATACAGATATCTGTCAGTCACATATACAGTATACTATATCACCTAGTACAATAATAGTATTGTACTAATTTGTAAGGCACATGCAGGAACATGACGGTTAATTCCACTGCTTTCATACCAACAAAGTTATGCCTAAAAACAGGACACACAGATCAATACTGCTTCATCTGGTGTACAATCTGCATCCAGTTGCATGCCAAAATTCTCAGATGTTGAGAATAAGGTATAATACTGCAGGGCTTCCATCTCCATGGCTGATTGCTCATTGGCATCTATGCAACTGACAAGTCTTACCATGACCATGCCAGAGCTGGTACTGTCAGCCATATGAATGTGATGGATGGTCATGACCATGGCTATGCAATGGTCCACCCACAGTGCCACTGATGCAATCCATGCTGACAACCCAAAGAGCAGACGTCATGGCATGAGAATGTAGGACAAAAGGTGGTGGTCCATCAAGCAAACCTCCTCTTATGGAGCTAGAGGAGTTCCTGGCCTCTCCTAAAGGCAATACTACCACAGTTATGGAGATGGAGGAATTCTTGACCACTTTTAAAGACAGTATGACCTCCACAGAGACCTAAAGTGCTGTGCTAGATGTTGGAACAAAGCTTGATAGGCCCTAATGAGTTTTACTGTGGATGCCAAAGGTATGTAGTCATATTTCATGGCATCAATAGCTGTAAGCCCTCTTTACCGCTTAGTCATTCTAAACGTCATTAAATCTACCTCAGTTACAGTATACAGGTACATTGCGAGTACAACAGGCATGCCTTTCTTCAAAAACTATGGTCAAGTATATTAGTTTCTGACATATTTATAGTTATACAGATAGCTGCACAAGTAGTTGTGGTGCTGGGTTATTCTTACACTGGTCATTTTATTTTATTTTTGTCTGTTCATTGGTAATTCTTTTTCTGGCACCAGCACTGTCTGATGTTGGATGATCTGTAGCCTCTGATAATGATGGTAGGGATTAGCAAGCACAGTCAGGGACTGCTGGGTATGCATTTGACATAAACAGAGTGATCATATGGCAGGGGTGAGGAACCACCTTCACAACTGATCATCTCCTGCATCCACAGATGTTAGCTAACATGGTTGTGGATGTGCAAGATCCTATTCCTGCAGTGCTAGAAATTCTACAGCAACAGCTATTGTGGAGGTGTATATTCCCAGTAGAGGATGTCACAGTGGTCTTGGCCACTGTCATGCTGGCACATCTCCTAGCAGACACCAGTCAATATCATGTAGCACACCAGCACCTAGCCAGGGTATTGGTACAGATAGCACATCTCCTGGCAGATCCACCTCTCATGGGCAGGGGTGTGTATGGGAAAATGAAACTTCTGCCATGAAAGCAATGGGCCTGTTCAGCAGACCAAGCCACAGTGCTGCACTAAACACCACACACCACTACAGCCCTCAGCACATCACATACAACCACTGACACTCTGGCCCAACTCGACAATAACCCCCTCATACCAGTTCTGTCACTTCCTGGAAAACAACATTTTTTTCTTTTTATGGACTTCAGCACTCACACACTTCTCTGTAAAAGAAGTGCACTCATCCACTCTGTTCTCCACCTGTGCAAATGAGATAACATTGAAAATGCCCTTTGTACATTGTTGCCTGGGTTGCCTATGCCTGATGTACAGATTGGCAGTGTATGCATGGGCATGCACAGTGTGATGTTGATTTTACATGCATCATTTTTACTGAAGTGTATTTACTTAACTCTTGTATAGTTATGTTGTAAAGCTACGTGCAATCTGCTTCCTGTTTTCTAGTGTCACCACATATGGTGCCCACCTATGTCTAGTATGATGATCCCCAGATACTGACTCCTCATCTGATTTTCATTTATTTCTCCTTATGTTATGCTGTGACCTGCTGACACTGCAAGAGCCCACCCTGATGTAACTGTTTCCTAAGTTTAATATTGTGTAGCATTGCACATGCAGAAAAAGTGCCTTCATCAACCCAAATACATGTTTGTTAATGCTTTTGGTTTGTGATTGTACATAGTTTTGCCCCTAGTCTTTTTGACTGGATGGATTTCTAATTGGTGTCTGGTACCTCGGTACAACTGTATATCCAACATCACAACAAGATGTACCCATTGGAAGTCACCCCTCACAAACTGTAGGTCACATGTGTGACATATATGGAAGGCAGGAAAACTACCTAGGTAGACTAAAAGCACATTGTAGATGATACCATTTTTGAATCAGTCTACTGTCTTATTTTATTTCATTATCATACACTGTACCTCAATGTGCAGTCATTAGCATATAGTACAACCAATTGCATTATTTAGCCTAGCAGCATATTGTAACTTGGTTTTCTGAATCGCACAAACCCTCAGCATTACAATTCTCCATACAGATTAGTTCAGTGTAATGCTGCAACAACATTTTCTAAATCTAGCTTATCTTTATCTACAAGTAAGTAGTTACTTTTTTCTGTTAACTAATCACAGAAGGAGACTGTTAATTTTATTTTTGCAATTGGTGCAGTTTTGGCAAGTTTATCGTTAGGCATGCTGACACCAATATTATGTATATTGATAATAGTGCATGTCTACTTTTTGTGTTATATACATATATTTATATAGACAGATAGACAGATATGAGTATATAACATTTAGTCATATACTTACATAATCAACATGCAAACAATCGACAGAAACTGGTCAATCTTAGAAATAAATTCTGAGGGGGGAAGCCTCCCTGCACCTCCCACTCCCTATACAATCACCTCAATGACACACATGCATATATAAAATATCATATGTATGTAGTTTCTTTCTCTAGTTTTGGTTGTCCTAGTGTGTGCAAATCAGTGTTAATCTCAAGCTGTTAAACCACTGGTATTTTCTATTGGTCTTTTCTTTTGTGTGTAGGTCTAATTTTATTGAACACCAGCCAGTGTTTAAATATTGCAGAAATGTACACATATTGTACAGAAAATTGAAAATGTTACAAATAATAGGAAATGACCTTCATCTAAGATAGCTATTAACTGGTAGCTATTTAAGTAAGTAAATAATAATCACTAATTAGAAAAATTAATAGTAATGTCTTTCGGCTTTTCCCGGTTAGGGGTCACCACAGCGGAACTCCGGTCTGCTAATGATTGGCAGTGTATTTTTATGGTGCCGAATTGCCAGCCAGATGCCCAACTTTCAAGGAAGGCACACCCATTCATGCTCGCACCTACCTCCATGTCTTTAGTGTCACTAGACCGTGGGGAGGACATGCAGACTCCACACAGAAGGCGCTCCAGCTGAGAATCGAATGGAAGACCCTCTTGCTGTGAGGTGACAATGCTAACCACTGCACCACCTCGGCCCTAATTAGAAAAATCAATATTATGCATTACTTTCATGCTAAAATGGTGGAGAGGACCAATAACATGAGCTGCCATCAGCTCATCTCCTCATTCACTGGGTCTATTTGACATGCCTTGGCCTCCCTCAAGCTCAACCTAAACTACATACAGGCCTAGTGATGAGACCAAGGACACTGGTATAGCATCATGTTGCTGCTGAGTAGTGTGCCATATCCCCACAGCTGTGCTGCACCCTTGCAAGCTCTGTTATGGCTGTCTTTCAGAGATGCATGTGTGCTTCAACAATTCAAAATCTCTTGATCCAACAGTATAACTCTCTGAGCTCACCAGGCTCTTAAAACTGCTATTGCAGTGAGTCTAGGCTGCCTCCCTCCTCCCAGTATAGGTGAGCCAGCATCTGTGATTCACTCCCATCCTCCTCTGCCTGGTCCCAACAGCACTGGTGCTACTAGCTGAACACAGGTCATCTCGACCATAGTCAGGGCTTTATTTCTCTGCACCATGGAGACAAGCAACTGCACAGTTTACAAAGTGGAGAACAACTGAACCAAAGTACTTCAAAGTGTATATGGAAAAAATATAAATGCAAAGTGACTAAAACTTTATTTTAGAAACCATGCAAACATGATATAAGTTAAGTAATACGAGTGTTATGTTATGCCATTTTATATTAAACATTTGTCTAAATGTAGTAAATTAAATGTGTAATTAAACATAAGTCAGTTTATGTGTGTGTGTGTGTGTGTGTGTGTGTGTGTGTGTGTGTGTGTGTGTGTGTGTGTGTGTGTGTGTGTGTGTGTTTGCGTTTTCTACTTAGAGTTATGGCCATAATAATATAGGAACTTAGATAACAACACTGATAGTAAAATCTGGTGTTTGTCTTTTTTCCTGGAAGGAATAATTTGTGTTATCCACAATACATACTTAACAGAATAACACTAAGGTTTATTTGCATGTGAAGTGCTGTACATAAATAAGATTAGAATGGCTGTGTGATATTCCATATCTGATCTAGAAAGGCTTTATGCTGCTCAGAAAGGACAGTGTGTGTGTGTGTGTGTGTGTGTGTGTGTGTGTGTGTGTGTGTGTGTGTGTGTGTGTGTGTGTGTGTGTGTGTGTGTGCCTCTCTGTGTGTCTCTATGGGGAGAGGCAAAATAAGTTACACAGTTAAATACCATGAGAGCTAAGATTTTAACATCTGATACATGCATGCACAGACACACACACACACACACACACACACACACACATATATATATATATATATATATATATATATATATATATATATATATATATATGTATAGTGTGGGTTTCCTCCAGGTGCTCCATTTTCCTCCCACATTCGAAGACATACAGTAGGTGGATTGGGCACTCTAAATTGGCCATAGGTGTGCGACTGAATGGTATGAATGAACTATCAAGGCAGGGCTAGCCACCTGATGGTGTAAACCTTAGCTTGAGATTATTGTCACTGTTGAAGTGGCACCCTAACACCATTTGCAAAATGGGAAAAGGGGTTGAGGATGTATGGATGTATGTGTGTATGTGTATATATATATATATATATATATATATATATATATACACACGTGTGTGTGTGTGTGTGTGTGTGTGTGTGTGTGTGTGTGTGTGTGTGTGTGTGTGTGTGTGTGTGTGTGTATATATATATATATATATATATATATATATATATATATATATATATATATATATATATATATGCACGTGTGTAGTTATATCAATTGGAAGCGAAATGCATTGTGTTAGCACGCAGCTAATTGCCAAGCTTAGCCCAGTGGTATGGATTACCACCTGTCCCACATTGTGAGGGACAGTCCCCCTCTAGGCAGGTGTGTCCATACCAAATTCATAATAAATGTGAAATGCCCCATGATAGTAGGATATAATTATGTCCCATATGTTATGAAATAGTCCCATACAGTATGTATGTCCGTATATAAAATACCTATATGTTACAAGAAACAGAATAAGCAAGTAAATGAAACAGAAAAAGCAACTAAACCGCCACAACAATAAAAGCTTATATGTAGGCATGAAACTAAAGTACTATCCTTTGTAATGACCGTGGGTATGTGTTGGCCTGTAAACTCAGATGTGTGCCATGAAAATGTCCCATCCAGGTCCTGTGAAAAGGTGGCAACTCTACCAATGGTCAGAGCATTCGCCCAATATCTGCCCATTCGTGGTCCAAGACATCCTTGCCAGGACGGCCCATAGATGAACGGGTACTACCCGGGTCTACCTACCATGTCATGAAAGATAAGTATTTTCGAGTACCTATGTGCGTGACGTAAGCATGTGGTTGATCTGAAATGTTAGTGTAGACCTCACAACCATATTGGTCCCAGAGATATGTAGTGTACGCAATGTGTTCTGTTGACTGTGCCATAGGCCATCAACTAGAGAAGGGATGAATGTTGATTGTGGAATATGGGGGTGGGGGGGTGACGAGAAATGTAATATATCGCCAATGGGAGACTGGGTTGGATGCACAATAGGTGAACTGTAGGTCTATGAGGGAGTGGTCTGTGAATCAGGAAGATAATCAAAGAACAAATATACACATCTGCAATACACATGTACAGAAACGTTACCGGCATATACCCACATAATGGTCTGGCCTGAACTGAGCCATCCAACCCCAACACACGTGGATGCAAAATTGAATACCCATCATCCCCTTGACAGCACACCCCCCCTTCCTGAACATCCACCAAAACCAGCCATACTCAGGCTGCTAGATAGGCGCAGCCATATCTGCACATAGTGACCCCTACCCATATCTAGTAGGCAGTCTCACCTATTTTTTTTTCAGCCAAAACTCAGCCATACTCAGGCTGCTAGATAGGCGCAAAATGCACATATGTCCCTATCAGTCACCCTAAAAAAAAACCCCAAAAAAAAAAAAAAAAAAATTTTTTTTTAAAAAAATTTTTTAAAAATTTTTTTTTTTAAAAAATTTTAATTTTTTAAAAAAAAAAAAATTTTTTTTTTTAAAAAGGGGGGGGGGGGTTTAAAAAAGGGGGAAAAATTTTTTTTGGGTAAAAAATTCCAAAGTGGGGGGCCCCAAAAAGGGGGGGTTTTGGGGGGGAAAAAAATTTTTTTTGGGAATTTAAAAAGGGGGAAAAGGGGGGGGGGCCCAAAAAAGGGGGGGGGTTTTTTTTTAAAAAAAAAGGGGAAAAATTTTTTGGGGAATTTTTTTTAAAAGGGGGGGGGGGGGGAAAAAAAAAAAAAAAGGGGGAAGGGTTTTAAAAGGGAAAAATTTTTTTAAAAAAAAAATTTTTTTTGGGGGGGAAATTTGGTTTTTTAAAAAAATTTTTTTTTTTGGGGGCTTTTTAAAAAAACCCCCCTTTTTCCGGTTTTTTTGTTTTTTAAAAAAAAAAGGGTTAATTAAATTTTAAAAGGTTTTTTTTAAAATTAAATTTTTGTTTTTAAAAAAATTTAAAAAAAAATTTTTTAAAAAGGGGGGGCCCCTTTTTTAAATTTTTAAATTTAAAAAAACCCCCGGGGGGTTTTTTTTTTTTTTGGGGGGTTGGGGAAAAATTTTTCCTTTAAATTTTAAAAAAAATTTAAAGGGGGGGGGGGAAAAATTTTAAAAAATTTTAAAAAAATTTTTTTAAAAATTTTTTAAAATAAAAATTTTTTTTAAAAAAAATTTTTTAAAATTTTAAGGGGAAAAGGGATTTTTGGGAATTTTTGGGGGTTTTTAAAATTTTAAATTTTTATTTAAAAAAAAAATTTTTAAAAAAAAAAAAATTTTTTTTAAAAATTGGAAAAAAAAAAAAAATTTTTTTAAATTAAAATTTTTTTTTTTTTAAATTTAATTAAAAATTTTTTTTTTGGGGGGTTTTTGGGGGAAAATTTTTTTTTTGGGGGGGAATAAAAAAAAAAGGGGGAAAAAATTTTTTTTAAAAAAAACCACCAGGGGGGGCCCTTTTTTAAAAAAAAATTTTAAAAAAAAAAAATTTTTTTAAACCAATTAAAAAAATTTAAAAAAGGGGGGTTTAAAAAAATTTAAAACCTTTAACAAAAAAATTTTTTTTTTTTTTGGGGGGGAAAAGTAAAAAAAAATTTTAGGGGGGGGAAAAAAAAAAAAAAAAAACCCCCCCAAAAAAAATTAAAAAAAATTTAAAAAAAAAAAAATTTAAAAAAAAGAAAAAAAATTTTAAAAAAAAAAAAAAAAAAAATTAAAAAAAAGGGGGTAAAAAAAGGGGGGGAAAAAAAAAAATTTAAGGGGGGAAAAAAAAAAAGGGAAATTTTTAAAGGAAAAAAAAAAAATAAAAAAAAAAATTTTTGGGAAAAAAAAATTTAAGGGGTTTTTTTTAAAAGAAAAAAATTTTATAAAAAATTTTTTTAAAAATTTTTATTTTTATTTTTTAAAAAAATTTTTTTGGGTTTTTTTTTTTGGTTTAAAAAAAAAAAAAATTTTTTTTTATATAAAAAAAAATTTTGGGGTTTTTTTTAAAAAAAAAAAAAAAAAATTTTTTTGGGGGTTTTTTTTTTTAAAAAGGAAAAAAAGGGGAAATGTAAAAAAAAAAAAAAGGAAAAAAAAAAAGGGAAAAAGGAAAAGGGGGAAAAAAAAAAAAATTTTTTTAATGTTTTAAATTTAAAAATTTTTAAAATTTAAAAATTTTAATAAAAGTTTTTTGGGAAAATTTTTTGGGGGAAAAAAAAAAAAAAAAAGGGGAAAAATTTGTTTTTTTTTTTAAAAAAATTTTTAATTTTTTTGGGGGGGGAAAATTTTAAAAAGGGGTTTTTTTTAAAAAAAAGGGGGGGGGTTTTGGGGGGGGTGGTTTTGGGGGTTTTTTTTAAGGGGGGCCGGGGGGGGGGGAAAAAAAATTTTTTTTTAAAAAATTTAAAGGCCCAAAAAAACCCCCAAAAATTTTTAAATAAAAAAAAAAAATAAAAGGAAAATAAAAAAAGGGGGTTTGGGGGCCGGGAAAAACCCAAAAATTAAAAAATTTAAAAAAAATTTTTTTTTTGGGGAAAAAAAATTTAATTTTTGGGGTTTGGGGAAATTTTTTGGGGGAAAAAAGGGGGGAAAAAAAAATTTTTTAAAAAAAAAATTTTAAAAAAATTTTAAATTTTTTAATAAAAATTTAAAAATTTTAAAAAAATTTTTCCCAAAATTTTAAAATTTAAAAAAAAAAAAAATTTTTTTTTTAAAATTTTTTTTTTAATAAAATTAATTTTTTTTTAAAAAATAAAAAAAAAAATTTTTTTTTTTAAAAAAAACCCCTTTTTTGGGGTTTTAAGTTTTTTAAAAAATTTTTTTTTTTAAGGGGGGGGTTTTTTTAAAAAAATTTCCCCCTTTTTTCCCAAAAATATTTTTTTTCCCGGTTTTTTTTTTGGGGGGTTAAAAAAAAAGGGGGAAAAAAAAAATTTTTTTGGGGGGGAAAAAGGGGGGGGAAAAAATTTTTTGGGGGAAAAAAAAAAAAAGGGGGGGTTTCCCGGGGGGGTTTTTTGGGGTTTTTTTTTCCCCCCGGGGGGGGGTTTTTGGGGGGTTTTTTTTGGTTTTGGGGTGGGGTTTCCCCGGGCGTAGGAGGGGGGGTTTTTAAAAAATTTTTTTTGGGGGGCCCCCCCCCCCTTTTTTTAAAAAACCCATGGGGGGTTTTTTTTTTGGGAAAAAAAAACCCCCCTTTTTTTTTCTTGGGGAAAAAAACAAAAAAAAAAATTTTTAAATGGTAAAAAAAATTTTTTTTTTTAAAAAAAGGGAAAATTGGGGGAAAATTTAAGGGGGGGTTTTTAAAAAAAAAATTTTTTTTTTGGGGGGGTTTAATTTTTTTTTGGGGAAAAATTTTTTGGTTTTTTTTTCCCCCTTTTTAGGGGGGGAAAAAAAAAAAAAGGGGGGAAAAATTTGGGGGGGGTTTTTTTTTTCCCAAAAAAAAATTTTTTTTTTTAAAAAAAAAAAAAAAATTTTTTTTTTTCGGGGGTTTTTTTTTGGGGGAAAAAAAAACTTTTTTCCTGAAAAAAAAAAAAAATCCTTGGGAAAGTTTTTTTTCCCCAAAAGGGGGTTTTTTTGGGCGGGGGGGTTTTTTTTGGGGGGTTTGGGCCCTTTCTTTTTTTTTCCCCGGGCCTTTTTTTAAATTTAAAAAAAAAAAAAATTTTAAATTCCCCCCAAAAAAATTTTTAAAGGGTTTTAAAATTTTTAAAAAAAAACGGGGTTTTTGGGGTTTTAAAAAACAAAAAGTTTTTAAAAAATTTTTAAAATTTTTTTAAAAAATAAAATTTTTTAAAAAAAAGGGGCCCTTTTTATTTTTTTTTTAAAATTTAAGGGGGGAAACCCAAATTTTTGGGGGAATTGGGGGGAAAATTTTAAAGGGGGGGGGAAATTTTGGGGAAAAGTTTTAAAAAAAAGGGAATTGGGGGGTTTTTTAAGAAGAAAAAAAAGGGGAAAAAAAAATTTTTTTAAAAAAGGGGGGTTTTTAAATTTAAATTTTAAAAAGGGGAGTTTTTTTGGGGTGGGCATTTTTTTAATTTTAAAGGGGGAAAATTTTGGGGGAAAACTTTTTAAATTTTTAAGGGAAAGGGGGGGTTTTAAAATTTAAAATTTTGGGTTTTTTGGGGGGGTTTTTTTTGGGGGAAAGGGGGGGGGAAAAAATTTACCCGGGGGGAAACCCAAAAAATAACCCCCCCCCCCAAAAAAAAAAAAAAGGGGGTTGGGGGGAAAAGGGGGGGGAAAAAATTTTGGGGGGGGGAAAAGGGGAAAATGGTAATTATTTTGGGGGAAAAAAATTTGGGGGGGGGAAAAAAAATTTTCCAAAAAGGGGAAAAAAATTTTTAAAGGAAAAAAAATTTTTTAAAACCAAAAAAAGGGGCCCCGGGGGGGTTTTTAAAAAAAAACCCCGGAAGGCGGTTTGGGAAAAAAAAAAACAAAAAAAAAAAAAGGGTTTAAAAAAAAAAGGGGTTGGGGGGTAAAAAAAAAAATTTCCCCTGTTTTAAAAAACCCCCCTTGGGTTTTTTTTTTTAAAATTTTTTTAAACCCCCTTTTTTGGGGTCCCAAAAAGGAAAAAATTTAAAAAGGTACAGGGGGAAAAAAGGGGGAAAAATCCTTTTAAAAAAGGGAAAAAAAAAACAAAGCCCCTTTTTTTAAAAGGGGTTTTTTAAGGGGGTTTGTTTTTGGGAAAAAGGGTTAAAAAATTTGGGGGGGAAAAAAAGGGGTGTTTTAAAATTTTAAAAAAAGGGGGAAAAATTTTTTCCCCCCTTTAAAACAAATGAAAATAAAAAAAAAAGGGGGGGGTTTTTTTAAAAAAGGGCCCTCCCCCAAAAAAATTATTTAAAAGGGGGGGGAAGGGGTTTAAATGGGGGTTTTTTTTAAAAAAAAAATTTTTTTTGGGGGGAAAAGGTTTAAAAAACTTTAAAAAATTTTTTTCTCCGGGGGGGAAAGGGGGGGGGGGGGGAAGGGGGGGAGGGGGGGGGGAAAAAAAGGGGGGGGGAAAAAAAAAGGGGGGGGGGTTTTTTTGGGGTGAAAAGGGGGGGGGTTTGGGGCCCCCCCAAAAAAAAGGGAAAAAGGGGGGGGTTCCGGGGGCCCAAAATTTTTAAACCCCCTTAAGGGGGGGGGGGGCCCCCCCAAAACCCCCCCCCGGGGAAAGGGGGAAATTTTTTAAAAAAATTGGGGGAAAAATTTTTAACCCGGCCCTTTTGGGGGGGCCCCCGGCCCGGAAGGGGGAAAACCCCCCCCAAAAACCCCCCTTTTTGGGGGTTTTTCCCCAAAAAAAAAAAAAAAGGGGGTTAAAAAACTTTTTCCCCCAAAAAAAAGGGAAAAAGGGGGGGGGGCCCCCCTTTTTAAAAAACCCCCCTTTTTTTTTTTCCCCCAAAAAAATTTTTTGGGTTTTAAAAAACCCCTTTTTTTTTTTCCTTTAAATTTTTTTTAAAAAAATTTTTAAAATTTTTTTAAAAATTTAAACCCCCCCTTTTTTGGCCAGGGTTTTGGGGGGGTTTTTTTTAAAAACCCCGGGTTTCCTTTTTCCCCAAAAAGGGGAAACCCCTTTTTTTAACACCCCAAAAAAACCCAACAAAAAAAAAAATTTTTTTGAAAAAAATTTTTTTTTTGGGGGCCCCCCCCAAAAAAAAAAAATTTTTGGGAAAAAAATTTTAAAACCCCCGGGCCCCTTTGTTTTTTGGGGCCGTTAACAAAAAAGGGGTTTTTTTTTTTCCCCTTTTAAAAAACCCAAACCTTAAATGAACAAAACGGGGGAAAAAAACCCTAATTTTAAAAATTTTTGAACCCCCCAAAAAGGGGGGGGGAAAAAAGGGGGTTTTCCCCGGGAAGGGGGGTTTTTTGGGGGGAAAAACCCCCCTTTTACCCCTTTAATTTTCGGGGCCCCTTGTAAAAAAAATTTTTTAAAAAGGGGTTTTTAAAAACCCCAAATTTTTGGGGCCCTTTTGGGGGGCCGGAAACCCTTGGAAAAACCCCCAAAAATTAAAAAAAAGGGGGGGAAAAAAACCCAAAAAAACAAAAATTTTCCCCCCAAAAAACCCCAAAAAAAACCCCGGGGGGGGGGCGGCCTTTAAAAAAAAATTTTGGGCCTTTTTTTTCCTTTTTTTTTGGGGGGGGGGGGAAAAAACCCAAACCAGGGGGGCCCCAGGAGGATTTTTTGGGGGTGTTTTTTTGGCCCCGGGGGGGGGAAACCCCCCCCCCCAAAATTGGGGGGGGGGGAAACCCCCGGGGGAAAAGGGCCCCCGGTTAAAAAAGGGGGGCCCTTTGCAATGCATGCCATGTCTGTGTTTGATAGTCCTTCACATGGCCCTTGCCTGGGATGTGCATGTCCCACAATACTGTACAGTGACCAAAGGGTTTTTTGGGGGTTTTAAAACCCCTTTTTTCCCTAAAAGGGGGGGGCAAAATGGAAGGGGACCGGCCCCCCGGAAAAAAGGGGGTTTTGGGGGGGAAAAAACCCGGGCAATTTTGGGTTTTGGGCCAAAGGGGTCCCCCAAAAAAAATTTTTTTTTTAAACAAGGGGGAAAAAAGGGGGAAAAAATTTTCCCCCCAAAAATTTTGGGGGCCCGGGCCCCCCCCAAAATTTCCCCTTTTTCCCTTTTTTAAAAAAAAAGGGGGGGGTTGGGGGGGGGAAAATTTAAAGGGGTTTGGGGGAAAAAACCCCCCCCCCCGGGGGGGGGGTTTTCCCCTTTTTTTTAAAATGGCCAAAAAAAAAAAAAAAAACAAAAACCCCCCCAAAAAATTTTAAAAAATCCCCCCCAACCCCAAAAAAACACACCCCTTTTTTTAAAAAAACCCCAAACCCCCCCAGGGGTTTTCCCCCCAAAAAAAAAAACCCCCAACCCCCAACCCCAAAACCCCCCCCCAAAAAACACAAAACAAACAAAGGGTTTGGGAATTAAACCCCCCCTAATTTTTTAAAAAAAAAATTCCAAAAGGGGGTTAAAAAAAGGGGGGGGGAAAAAAAAGGGGGTTTTAAAAGGGGCCCCCCAAAAAAAAAAAAGAAGGGGGGGAAAAAAAAAAACCCCCCCCAAAAAAAAAAATCCCAAAAAAACACCCCAAAAAAAGGGGGGCCCCTTTAAAAATTTTTTTTAAAAAAATTTGGGGGCCCGAAAAAATTTTTTTTCCCCCCAAAAAAAGAAAAAAAAACAAACCCCCTTTTCCCAAAAAAAAAATTTTTTGGGGGTTTTTTTTAAAACCACAAAAAAAAAAAAACAAACCCCCCCAAAGGGGAAAAAAGGGAAAAAATTAAATTTTTTCCCCCCCAAAAAAAAAAAAAACCCCCCCCCCCCAAAAAAAGGGGGAAAACCCCTTTTTTAAAAAAAAGGGGAAAAAAAAACCGGGGCCCCCCCTTTTTTGGGGGGGAAAAACCCCCCCAAAAAATTTTTTTTAAAAAAAAAACCCCCAAAAAAACAAAACCCCCCCGGGGGTTTTTTTCCCCTTTTTTTAAAGGGGGGGGAAAAAAAAAAAAAATTTTTTGGGAAACCCCCGGGGAAAAAGGGGGGAAAAAAACCCCCCCAAAAATGGGGTTTAAAAAAAGGGGGGGTTTTTAAAAAAAAAAAAGGGGGAAAAAACCCCCCGGGTTAAAGGGGGTTTTTTCCCCTTTTTTTAAAAAAAGGGGTTTTGGGGGGGTTTTAAGGGAACCGGGGGGAAAACAAAAAGGGGGGGGTTTTTTTCCCCCTTTTTTTTAAAAAAAACCCCCCAAAAAAAATTTAAAAACCCCCCAAAAAGGGTTTTTTTGGGGGCCCCCGGGAAAAAAAAAAGGGTTTTCCCCCGGGGCCCCTTCCCAAAAAAGGGGCCCCCCAAAAACAAAAACCCCCCCCCCACAAAAAAAAAAAAAACCCCCGGGGTTTTTTAACCCAAAAATTTCAATTTTTCCCCCCAAAAAAAATTTTTTAAAAAACCCCCGGGGGGTTTTTCTTTGGGAAAAAGGGTTGGGAAAGGGTTTTTTGGAAAATTTTTTTTGGGCCCCCCAAATTTTAAATTTTTTCCCCCCCCCAAAAAAAAAAAACCCTTTTTTAAAAACCCCCCCCAAAAAAAAAAGGGGGGCCCAAGGGGATTTGGAAACCCCCCGGAAATTTTTTAAAAGGGGGTTTTTTTTTTAAAGGGGGGGGAAACCCCCCCAACAAAAAATTTTATTTATTTAAAAATTCCGTTAAAAAAAAATTTTTGGGGGGGGGGGGAAAAAATTTTTTTTCCCCCCAACCCTTTTAAAAAAATTTTTCCCCCCTTTTTAAAAACCGGGGAAAAAAAAACCATTGGGGGGCCCCCAAATTTTAAAAAACCCAAAAAACCCCTTTCCCCCCCCCAAAAAAAAAAAACCCCCCCCCGGGGGGAAAAAAAAAAAACCCAAACCCCCAAAACCCCCTGGGTTTTTGGGAAAACCCCCCCCCTTTAAAAAAAAAAACCCAAAAAACTGGGGAAAAAAGGGGTGGAACCCCTGTTTCCCCCCTAATTTTTTTTCCCCCCCCCCCCTTCCCCAAATTTTTTAAAACCCCTAAACCCCTTTTGGAAAAAAAAACCCCCCCCCCTTTTTCCCCCAAAAAAAAAACCGGGGAAAAAAAACCTTTTTTAAAAGGGTTCCCCCAAAAACAAAAGGGTTTTGGGGGGGGCCTTTTTAAAAAAAATTTTTAAAATTTTTTGGGGGGTTTTAAAGGCAACCCCCCTTTTTTTCCCCTTTTTACAATTAACAAAAAACAACCAAAAAATTTTTAAAAATTTCCCCCCCAATAAAATTTTTTGGTTTAAATTTAAGGGGGGTTTTTTGCCCCCCAAAAAAAATTTTTTTAAAAAAATGGGAAAATTTTAAAAAAAAACCAAAATTGGGGAAAAAATTTTTCCCCCCGGGGGGGTTCCCCCTTGGGAAACCCCAAGGGTTTTTTTTTAAAAAACATAAAAAACCGGGGGGGCCCCCGGCCCCGGGGAAAAAAAAACCCCCCCAAAAAACCTTTTTTAAAAAAAAAAAAAAAAATTTTTTTTTTCAAAAGGGGGGTTTTAAAAATTTTTGGTTTTGTTTCCAAAAAAAACCCCCGGGGAACCCCCCCCCCCTTTTTTTCCCCCAATTTGGGGGGAAAAAAAAAACCCCGGGGGGTTCCCCCTGGGAAAAAACCCCCAAATTTTGTTAAAGGGGGAATTGGGGGGGTTTGGGGGGAAAAAAAAAAACCCCCCCCCAAAAGGGGGCCCCTTTTTTTGGGGTTTTTTTTTAAAAAAAATTTTTTCCCGGGGCCCCCTTTTTAAAATTTTTTTTGGAAAAAATTTAAACCCAAAAAAAAAATTTTTGGTTTTAAAAAAAAAGGGGGGGGGGTTTTTTGGGGTTTTTTGGGGTGGGTTTTTTTGGGGGGGTTTTTACATTTTTTGGGGGGGGTTTTTTTTTTTTTGGGCCAAAAATTTTTTCCCAAGGGGAAATTTTTTAAAAATTTTTTTGGAAATTTTTTTTAAAAGGGGGGGCCCCTTTTTTTAAAAAAATTTTTTTTTTAATAAACCCCCAAAAAAAAAAAAAGGTTTTAACAAGGGAAATTTTTTTTTTTGCTTTTTTCCCTAAAAAAGTCCCCTTTTTTGGGGGAAAACCCGAAAAAACCCCCCCCCGGGAAAAAAAAGGGGGTTTTTTGCCAAAATTTTTTTTTGTTAAAAAAATTTTTTTTTTTTACAATCTGGGTTTTTTGTTAAAAAAAAAAAAATCCCCTTTTTCCCCAAAAAAAGGGGGGAAAAAAGGGTTTTTGGGGGGGAAAAAGGGTAAACCCCGGGGGGAAATTTTTTCCCCCTGGGTTTTTCCCCAAAAAAAATTTTTTTTGTTAATTCCCCCTTTAAAAAAAATTTTTTTTTTTTTTTTTCCCCTTTTTCCCAAATTTTAAATTTTTTCCCCAAAAGGGGGTTTTCCCCCCCTTGGGGTTTTTTGGGTTTTTACGGGTTTTTTGGGGGGGGGGGGTTTTTTTTTTGGGGGGGGGGGTTTTTTCAAATTTTGGGGGTTTTTTTTTTGGGGGGTTTTTTGGGTTTTGGTTTTTATTTGGGTTTTTTGGGGAAATTTTTTCCCCCCCCCCTTTAAATTTTTCCCTTTTTTTTAATTTTGTTGGCCCCCCGGGGGGTTTTTAAAGGGGGAAAAAAAAAAGGGGGGGGGGTAATTTTTTTAAAAGCCCAAAAAACCCCCCCCCCACGGGGGGGGCCCCCCCCCCCCCGGGGGGTTTTAAAACCCCCAAAAGGGAATTTTCCCCCAAGGGCCAAAAAAAAAAATTTGTTTTTTTCCAAACCCCCTTTTTTTTTTTCCCCCAAAAAAAAAAGCAAAAGTCAAAAAATTTAAAAAACCCAATTTTTGGGAAAAAAATTTTTAAACCCCCCTTTTGGGGGGGGGTTTTTAAAAAAAAAGAGCACCCCTTTCCCGGGTTTTTTTTTCCCCGGGCCCCTTTTTTCCCCCCTTTTCCCCAAAAACCGGGGGTTTTTTTTTTGGGGGGCCCAAATTTTTTAAAAAACCCCCCTTTTCCCCCCCCCAAAAAAAGGGCCCCCCCCTTTTTTTCCCCCCCCAAAAAATTCCTTCCCCTTTTTTGGGGGGGGGGGGGGTTTTGGGTTTTGGGGAAAAAAATTAAAACCAAACCCCCCCTTTCCCCCAATTCCCCCTCCCCTTTTTTTCCCCCCCAAATTTTGGGGGCCCCCATTTCCGCAAGGGGGGCACCCCTTTTTTTTGGGGGCCAAAAAATTTTTTTAAAAAATTTTTTGGGCCAAAATTTTTTTGGGGGTGGGGGGGAAAACCCTTTTGGGACAAAATTTGGGTTGGGGGGGGAAAAAAAAAAAAGGGGTTGGAAACCCCCTGGGGAAAAAAGGGGGGGGAATTTGGGAAACCCCCCCCCTTGGAAAGGGTTTTTTTTTGGGGGGAAAACCTTTTTTTAAAATTTTGGGCCCCAAAAAAGGGGGTTTTTAAAAAAGGGTTTTTCCCCTTTTCCCCCAAAAATTTTTTTTAAGGGTATGGGTTTTTTCCCCCCCAAAGGGTTTCCTTTTGGGGTTTTTAAAAAACCCGGGTTTTACCGGGGGAAAAAAAAATTTTTTGGGGGGGTTTTTTTTTGGGGGGCCCCCCCCCTTAACCTTTTTTTTAAAAGGGGCCCCCCCCAAAATTTAAAAAAAAAATTTTTTCCCCCCCAAAAAAAAACCCCCCCAAAACCCCCAAAAACCCCCCCCCCGGGGGGGGGATTTTTAACCCCCCGGGCCCCCCGGGCCCCCCCTTTTTTTGGGGGCCCCCCGTCCTTTCCCCCCCCCCCCTTTGGGGTTTTTTTTAAAAAAAAAAAATGGCCTTTTCCCCAAATTTTTTAAAAAAAACCCTTAAATTTTTGGGGGGGAAAAAAAAGGGGGTTTTTTTTTTTTCCCCGGGGGGATTCCCTTCCAAATTTTTTTTTAAAAAAAAAAGGGTGGGCCAACCCCAAAAATTTTTTTTAAAAAATTTTAAAAAAATTTGGGAAAAAAAGGGGGGGGTTTTTTTTTTTTGGGGGTTTTTGGGAACCCCGGGGGGAAAAAAAAAGGCCCCCAAAGGGGTTAAAGGGGGGAAAAAGGGGTTTTTCTGGCCCCGGGGGTTTAATTTTTTAAAAAAACCCCGGGTTTGGGTGAGAAGAGTAGCAGTTTAGTTTTCTTTGGGTTTAGGAGGCAGCGGTTTGTAAACCATTGTTCAACAGTATTAAATGCATTGGGTCTGCAGTTCAGTTTGAGAAGTGGCTGAGCAGATAATAGTGGAGTCATCTGCATACTGAATGCAGGTAGTATATGGAATTGCTGACTGATGGTCATTAATATAGATGGAAAATAGGAGTGGACCTAATATGGAGCCTTGAGGGACACCAAGGGAGATAGGTAGGAGATTAGAAAGATTATTGTGCCAGAGTACCGTTTGTTTTCTGTTTTCAAGGTAAGATTTGAACTAGTTAATGGTTAAGGGGTAACGTGATAGTGATATCATTATATGTCAGAGCTGTTGGTGATTAACCATGTCGAAAGCTTTGGATAAATCAATGAATACTGCAAAGGATAGAATGCCTTTGTTACGATTCTTGTTAATACAATCTGTAAATGATAGCAGGGCAGTGGTGGTACTACGGTAAGGTCTGAAACCATGTTGAAAGTTGGCAAGTATGTTATTTTGGAGAAGGTGGTTAAGAAGTCTCTTCTGGATACACTTTTCCATAATTTTTGCCAGAGGAGATAGCAAAGCTATAGGACGAAAGTTAGAGAAATCATTAGAGTTCCCACCTTTGTGTAGTGGAATAATGCAAGAAATTTTTCAGATGGATGGGATATTTCCTTCACTTATGGTTCTGTTGATAAGAATGGATATAGGGTAGGCAATGGATTTAGCTCCTATTTGAAGGTATTCTGCTGGGAGTTGGTCAGCTGAAGGGGTGGTAGGTTTTAGTTTTAGTAGAAGAGAGTATATACTACAAGTAGACACTGGTTGTAATTGAAAAGATGGAGGAGGATTTAAAGATGAGTTTGGCAGATTTGAGGTGTCTGGTGATAGATGGCTAGCAAGAGATTGGAGGGCATTGGTAAAGAAAAAATTAAAGGAGTTGGCAGTGTGATTAGGATTATCGGGGTTGGAGCCTAGAGGTTAGGGGTGATAGATTGTCCTGGGTGAAGAAGTTTTTTAATGCTGTTCCAAAACTTTTGAGGTTTCTTTTGATAGGTTTGCTGTATTTGGAGGTAGAAGTTCTTTTTATCTAGCACAATGGCTTTTTAGTATGATTTCTTAGTTGTCTGAATGTTAGGTAATCCGATGGGTTTTTAGTAGAACACCATTTTATCCAGGATTTGTTTCTCAGATGGATTTTTTGCCTAGTAGTATTAGAGAGTCAGGGTGCTGGTTTAGCTTTGCATCTAATAGAGCGTAATGGGGCATGGTGGTTCAGGATGGTTAAGAATGTGGTATTAAAATAGGCTACAGCTTCATCAAGTGGAAGATATTTTAGTGGTGACCAATTACATTGTTTAAGTTCTGTCTGGAATAGTTCAGGGTTAAATTGCTTTTTGTAGCGTACAGTTCTGGCAATGTTGGGATGAGTAAGGTTAGTTTTAGATCTAATAAAATAGGTTAGGGAGTGGTCACTTAGATCATCTGGGAGGGTCCCTACTTTGTAGGTATGTAGAGGATTATTAGTAAGTATTCAGTCCAAGGTACTTTCTTTGTTGATAGGTTTGTGAGTTCTGGTAGAGGAGTTAATAGTTTGTGTAAAGCCGTATAAGTTAACATGGGTGGAAGGGTGTATATTATTACAGGACTGCCAATCAATATTAAAGTCTCCTAAAATGATGGTTTCTTGTGGGAGATTGATAGAAAGCCAATTTAGGATATTTTCAAGGGTATTAATATTGTTTCCTGGAGGCAGGTATAAACAGATGACATTTATAGCTTTACAAGAGTTGACCTGAAGTTTAGTGATAAGTATTTCAGCTCGGTTGTCTAAACGTGGGTCAAGGTCTATGGTGCTGATTTGCAGTTCTGTTTTGTAGAGGATTAGACCCGCCTCCCTCCCTTTTTGGTAGTACGGTCTTTTCTAATTATATTATAACCAGGTGGGGTTACTTCATTATCTTTAATCGTGGGTTTAAGCCAAGTTTCAGATAAGCATAGGATATCAAATTGGTGGACAACTAGGAGGGCATGGAGGTGTGGGATTTTATTATTAATGCTGCGTATATTAAGATGTGCTATGAGGAGAGAGTTAGCAGACTTGGAAGGGCTTATGGTGCTACTAGTGATTAGAGTGCATTTTTCAGAGGTAGAGGTATGGTTAGGACCAGGGTTTGGATGTATGTCTCCATCTAGTAGGGAGCGTAGGTATATGATGTGTTTAGGGTAAAGTGGCTTGCAAGAATAGTCAAGTAGTTTTTTTTATTATTGTGATTGGTATATTTAATGGGTGCTAGTCTGTGATATTTGGGAAGTGTGTAGTTGGGTGTGGATATAATGTTTAGGAAATTTGGAGTAGTGGCTAGTGGTAATGTAGAAGTATGTTTAGAGGGAAAGGGAAGGGAGGAGTAAAGTGGATGTTCATAAGAGGTTAGGAGATAGAAAGTTAAAAGAGAAGGAAGGTGGAAGTAGAAGTAATTGATTTAGGTATTGGGTGGGAGATTTTGACATTATGGAATTAATAGATGGGAGTTGAGTGAAGGGTGGGGTTGGTAGGCAGGTGTTGAGGTGTATATAGGAGGAAGTAAATAGAGGTAATGGGAGGTAGGTGTTACTAATTGTATTATGTTAAGGGAGGTGGGGTGTGATAATAATGTGAACAAGCGTGATTGGTGTAGTGTTTGAGGGGTGTGGTGTAGGAGGAATAAGTGTAGGAGCACTGGGGGTGGGTGGAAGTGGGGGCAGGGTAGGGGAGGCGGAGTGAGCCAGCAGAGGCGGGCGGGATGAAACAAGGAGTCCTCTGTCAAAAAAGACAATCAGTGAAATAGAGGCTACAGGTGAGTGTAAAGGTGGGAAGTGTAGTAGGGAGATGAGAGGCAG
The DNA here is from genome assembly GCF_019279795.1 of Protopterus annectens. Classification (NCBI taxonomy): domain Eukaryota; kingdom Metazoa; phylum Chordata; order Ceratodontiformes; family Protopteridae; genus Protopterus; species Protopterus annectens. Next base: position 922,419,587 of record NC_056725.1, on the reverse strand, counting down.
TGGGAGATTTAGGATGATTAGAGGGAAAGTAGTGATATGAGATACTTTAGGGCACAGTAGAATGGGAAGAGACGGAGTTTAAAGAGGCTGGGAACTTAGTAAGGGTAGCTTAATGCGAGAAGAGATAAAGTAAAGAACAGAAGGCGTAGATAGTGAGATGTGAAAGAAAAGGGTAAAGATATTTGGCAGACAGCAAATATAGAGGTGCCACCTGGTGGGCAGTCACCTTATTACAGAAAAATGCAACACCTAAGGTAATGTCAGGCTGAGGAAGATATGAAGGTGTAGGAAAGGACGGAGTAAAGATAAAAGCAAGTCTGGATAAAGTATTGGGAAGTAGAGTATAAGATAAGATAGAAGTGAGGGTAAAACAAAAAGCTATGGGGGGGGGGGTTGGCTGCTGCCTAACCTGCCTTGGGAAACTTGCCTAACCTGGCAGTATAGTTATATATTATTATGGATACAGTCTTTCAGTTAGCTATAGCACACATACTTTCTCTTTCAGTGTTCCTGGGAGGTCTCACAGGGACCAAAGATACCAAAGATTGCAGCAACTCGTACACTCGGACCAACAATAGGAGAAGAGAAAAAATCCATGTCAGAAAGTTGTAGTCCACTTTATTAAAAATCGACAACCAGTACACAGCCAAGCTGTCTCGCAGGGAGCTGATAGGTAAATTCTTTACACTGAGAGTGTTTCCTTGGGCATCAAGCAGGGCAGATTCAGGCAGACAGGCTTAGGGATATGCAGGAACACAGAGGCTGGTGTATATATATAGAGAGAAACAGGTAGTGAGGGAAACAATACAATAGCTAGACAACAGAAGCAAAACCTTTACATAGACACTATAGTATGTACAAACTCAGCAGGAAGACAATATTGTGAGTGTATGACAAAACTTATAATGATAGCACATCTAGCATATACTACTAATGGAAATCACAAATTATATAGCACTATTACCCAGTTTCCTATTGTGGGCCTATACTGGTTAATATGAAGAGTATGGCAGAGTTGAGGTAAGCACAAAGAAAGCTAGCATAACATCAAACAGCAATGGTAATATATGCTACAGAGCTTCCTTATACAAATAACATAATAGGACTGACACAATGTACGACGCGTCCCGACACGGGGAGAGTGGCCAGTGTGTAGGGGTGTGTTGATATCCCACCTGCATTCACCTGCATCCATAGTAAAGATGAGTGTTGTAGAGTAGTGGCAGGTGGGTGAACTATGAGTATGCGATTATGGGGCTAGGCGTGCATGTGTTGGCTGGCAGACATGTATTAGGACCGCCCCGTGGGTGTAAGTAATATTGCAATGTGGGTATAGCAGACGCTCATACCTCCCAAACTATAAGAGCACATCTACTGGACAGTCCGTAAACCATTGGGGGAATACATAGGGACCATATCATTGAACTGTCCCCGATTACCAGGGACGTCTGTGATTATGAATCAGAATCCTAACACAGTCTCAACTAAACCATCCTAGAACTAGTGATATTAGGAGGAAAGGTTGCTGAATACATGTAATGAATAATGACAGCATGTAAGAGTCATAAACTGCATGCACCTCAGAACATGTGTATGAATACATATGTGCTCTATGTCCGTCAATGTGTCAGGTTAATAGCACCAACCTTCTAAATGTGTCCCTGAGGTCATTATGGGTGTCCCTGATTCAGTGTTTATTCTTCACCATTCGTATGAGAGGTCTGATAGTGATAGAAAGCGCATGTTCCGCCGACTACCTTAGACGATTGATAGAATAAAAGGTATGGGGTTACCACCTGTCCACTTTTGCGAAGGACACTCCCCTGTGGGCAGTTGTGTCTTGTATAATAACTGTAATTAAGGCAAATGTCCTGTGATTTAGGGCAAAGACTACCTATATTGATTGTAGTAGTAGCATAAAACAATTATGTTCCTCTGAAACACCTAAATGTTATAGGTAACAGTGTAAGCAACTATAATGCTACAAGAGTATCCTTTTATTTAGGCAAAACAGTGAAGTACACCCCTTTCTACTGGCTGTGGTTGTGTGTTGCCCTGCAAAGTCTGACGTCTGTACATACAGGTCCTATAGGGTTGCCACCTTTCCAAATGGCCAGAGTGGGACATATTCTGTAGAAATGTCAGACATTCCAGGACTAAACATACCTACAGCCGTGCATAGTACAGGATTACACTTATTTGCACAAATAAAAGCTTCATCTAGCTGCATTTGAATTGCTTATGCTACTTCACATAACATATAGAAGTGTCATATATAAAATAACTGTTGTATGCAATCATTAATGAAACATAGAATAGAATAATGTCCTGTAATCTGGACATGTGCTATGTCTTGATTGTTTTTGCACTGTCCCTCACAAAGTAGGACAGGTGGTTACCCTAAAGTCCTATCTTCACCAATTGAGAAGGTGGCAAACCTATAATAGGTATGCGGTAGCATGACCCGTCCGACGGATGTGGCTACCA